>NC_090656.1:241374879-241667379 GCF_040937935.1 Hyperolius riggenbachi
TGGGATTTCTATCACCTGTAACAAAGAAAGGTTTTTCTTTAAAGATTATTATGCTTTTGCTTATCTTTTAGAGCACAGAGGAAGTTCTGAGTTCAGGCCCGCTTTAAAACAAACAAAAAGGTCAAAAGAAAAGAGAAGGTGCCTAGTCCTCCGTCAGATACACGCTCCCTGGTCGCGGGATCATTAGGCTGCAACTGCAAACACTTTTATATTCAAATCTGGGCAGAGAGTCCCATAAGCACACGAGGAAGTGTTCAGGATCTTCTGACAGGCACAGACAGCATTACAAACGTCACACGACTTGTGAGAACAGAACCAAAGCAACACCGCTAGCTGCCACGCTTTGCCATTTTCCCATAATAGTTAATGTAACTCAATTGCTGCTTTATTTCTGTGCATGTTCCTTTAAATTTACAGTTACCCATGGCGGTACTTACACGGAACTGAGTGGCTCTATTTCCTCACCAAAATACCCCTTTGACTACCCTAACGAAGCCTCAGCCACCTACGTCATCATTGCCCCGCCGGGATATAAGGTAAGGAGGTCACATATTCAGGATTTGGGGTATTTTTATGTATTCAACAAAATTGTAACATTTCACAACCCGGCATACATGACCGGCACACGGCTCCCGTAACAGGGAAGGTCTGAAGAACTAAAAAAAATTAAAAAATCCACTTACCTCGGGCTTCCTCCAGCCCCTGGCAGTTCCGTTGCCTCCCGGTCCCCTCCGGTGCAGATGCCAGGTCAGTTTCCAGGTTAGCTTCTTCTGTGCTCCAGCGTGCGGCTCACGTGGTCACGCTGACGTCATCAGGGATGTCTGCGCAGTACAGTCCGGATGATGTCAGCGTGACTTTGAGAGCCGCTCGCACAAGCACAATGGGCATCTTGCGCTAGAAGGGATCCTGGGCCACCAGCAGGGAGTGGAGCTGTGGCGAGGGCACCGCACGTCTGGCGGGGCTGGAGGAAATATAGGTAGCCAATTACTGGGTGCCCCCAGTATAGGTACCCCAGTATAGGTGCCCCCAGTATAGGTAGCCAGGTATAGTTGCCCCCAGTATAGGTAGCCAGGTATAGGTGCCCCCAGTATAGGTAACCAGGTATAGGCGCCCCCAGTATAGGTAGCCAGGTATGGGCGCCCCCAGTATAGGTATCCAGGTATAGGCGCCCCCAGTATAGGTAGCCAGGTATAGGCGCCCCCAGTATAGGTAGCCAGGTATAGGCGCCCCCAGTATAGGTAGCCAGGAATATGTGCCCTGAGTACAGGTAGCCAGGTATAGGTGGCCCCAGTACAGGTAGCCAGGTATAGGTGCTCCCAGTATAGGTAGCCAGGTATTGGTGCCCCCAGTATAGGTAGCCTGGTATAGGTGCCCCTAGTATAGGTAGCCAGGTATTGGTGCCCCCAGTATAGGTAGCCAGGTATAGGTGCCCCTAGTATAGGTAGCCAGGAATATGTGCCCCGAGTACAGGTAGCCAGGTATAGGCGCCCCCAGTAGAGGTAGCCTGAAGGGGGAGGAGTGAGCATACACAGTTGCGGGTAGGGGGTCATACTCCTTACTCCCCCTCGTTCACCTCGGGCCCCCTTCATAAATTATAACACAGACTCACCTGTTACGGGTTTCATGCGATGGGGCTTCACGCACTTCTGGTCTTCTTTGTCTCCAGTGCTGCTCACTCTACTTGCACTAATCAGGAAGTGGCACTGGACACAGAGAAGACCAGCAGTGCGTGGAGCCCCATTGCATGAAACCCGTAACAGGTGAGTCTGTGTTCCCAGCGCTCCTGCTGCTCTAATTTATGGAGGAGAAATGCTGAAGTAGGACCCGAGGTGAGGGAGGGGGAAGGAGCTGTTTGTGCCCTCTGCTCCCTCATCTGCGCTGGGACCCCTCCCCCTCAGGTTTCTACTCCTCCACACCCCCCTCCCCCCCCCCCCCCATACACACACACACACACATGGTGTCATCCACCGCAAGGATGATTTTTATGCTCTTAGCAACTGTCTATCTGGCCAAACATGGAAAAAGGACTTCTCACCACAACAAACTCGTATCGGGATAAGCTGACTTGTAGCCAAAACATCTTTGAGAGATTGAGTGAGATGCTCTGGGGAAGTTGGGGTGGGGGAGGGGGGGGAGTGACTAATTTTTTCAAACTTTGGTCAGAGAGACTGGAGTCCCAGCTCAGCATAATGGTTGGAAGAGCGACCTGAATTTCATGTTTTTTGGCACAAATGAAAAAAGGGCATCAGGAGAAAAGGGCCCGGCTGGATAACAAAACGGCGCAGGTGGATAACGAAATCTTAACGATAAACAAACTTGGTTAACGATAAATACAGTTTTAAAAACAGACGGGAGGTGATAACGAAAATATATTAACGTTAAAAATCATCACGTAATTCAACAATACAGCTTAACCCAACCCTACTCTCACACAGAGCCCTCCCCTGGTGGTGCCTAACCCTAATCACCCCCTGGCATTGCCTAAAACTAACCGCTGCCCTGGTGGTGCCTAACCCTAATCACCCCCCTGACGTTGCCTAAAACTAACCGCCGCCTGGCATTGCCTAAAACTAACCGCCACCTGGGTGGTACCTAACCCTAACCACTCCCCCTTCAGAAACACCCTTACACATGGAAACCGTCAGGAACCGGCCCGCGACACGCCTGCGTATACGGTTCCCGACTGCGGGTTTGACCAGATTAAGCGGGGAACAGCCTTATTTAAGCTACAAACAAGGCTGGAACCCCTCAAACACTTCCCACTGCCACCACTAGCGTTGCTAGACACGTCCCTTCCGCTGTCGAGGGCTAAACATGCGATCTGCGTTTCGTATTTTGGTCAGCTTTGCGCTTAGGCCGAATACGAGAACGCCACGCACCCACACACACAGTACAGTTGTACAGTAACACAGCACAATCAGACAATCATTTGTAATGCAAGCAGGGCCGGATTTGTACTCTTTACTGCCCAAGGCCATTGTCACCAGCCGCCCCCCCCCCTCCCCCTTCAGTATAGGTAGCGAAATGACCCCTCCCACTTCCTTCCAGTATAGGTAGCCAGATGACCCCTCCCCCCCTTCCCTCTAGCATAGGTAGACTGATGACTCAGTATCGCCTTCACACCGCAGCAGCCATCAGTGTCACTCATTTCTCCACTCGTGTATAGTGCAGAAGCTTCCTCTTCCTTTCTGTCTCCAATGCTGCCCAAGTCCATAGCCGCCAGCCACGTACACAGAGAGCAAGGTGGCTGCTGCACAGGCAGCTGGCAGCAGAGTACCACGGTCAGACGCTCACCTGATCTCTCTGCATTGCAGCATTTTTAAACTTGCAAATACTGCACCGTTTTAGCCTGTTACTTTGCTGCCCTAGCTCCTGTGGTGCCCTAGGCCATGGCCTAGGAGGCCTTGGCCTAAATCCGGCCCTGAATGCAAGTTACACTGTCGTGCAGCAAAACCACTAACAGTCGTTCCGAACGATACTGTTAGACTTCCCACTCGGCTGTCGAGCGCAGAAGTGCCCCATACACACAATGCAATTACAATTTCATATGGTAGTGTTGCTCAAACATACAATTAGGCACGGACTTATACACAGCTACACTGCAGTCTCCTCTTGGCTATGAGTGTTAGTTTAGTACCGCAGAAGTCAAGCTTATTAAATAACGTTTTAATATTCCATAAAAACATAGAACAATGCAGAAAATAATATATACAGAAGATGTACAAAAAACAAAGTAAAAAAGTTACAAGATAAAAGTTACAAAAATACACACACGGATATTTGCGTAAAAATAAAAATGGGGATTAAAAACATTACCAACTTGAAGGTCTAAACGTTGTCGGTGGGAGCACGCCGCTTGTTCGACCAGAAGTCGAGATCCTCTCTAGCTATGCGCTATCTCCAAGAGAAGATACTTACTAGGTATCTGCCTCTGCTTTTTATACTCTGAAATGTCCCCTTGGGCATTTAATGTCCAGCCCCCAGGAACTAATGCAGTTTCCCCGTTTGTGACATCACCGAACGCTTGTCATAATCTTTCCTGTGATATGCAAGCTTCAAAGGGTTCCTGTTTTAGCTTCTTGAAGGTTGCAGAATTCAATAGGTAAGATTGTATCCTACCAGACATCAAAAGGCTTCCTCCACATTATTTCCTTGGTTAAAGTGTATTTTAGCACATACATGAAAAGATTGCATTCTGGTTACAGGTAGCAGCCAGTTTGCCTGTAATTGCCTGTAGGCAGACGCAGACAATCACACCTGGGGCAGCAGATCAAAGTGACTGCTAGTGGCCTAATGAGCCGCTTCCTTGCCTATTGAAGGTGACTGGTAACGAGGTTCCCTTTTGTCTGTCTATTGACACCCACACACAATCACATTAACAGTCCATGAAGCTAGCTGCCAATACCTTCAAGCCATACTGGCTGACATCCACCTCTGAAAGATATACAGCAGACATAAAAATGATAGAATATGTTTATGTATTCCTAACATCATCAGCACCCCAATATATCACCACAGAAACGATAATATCTTTGATTACGTAAAATCTGTACATACAAACAAAATAATATGAAAAAAAAACTCTATGTTACAAGCTTCCAAAACATTAACATATTTCAAAAACTGTATGTTCTGTAATGTTCTAATGTTGTTAATGATATTTATCTGGTGGCCTTTATTCTGCTTTTTTCGCCGTATTAACAATAATTGCATTCGAGTCTATGGCAGTGGCCTTTTCGTCCACTTGCTGCCTTTGCCCTTTTTTTCCTGATATCTATTTTTGTTATGATTCTGGGAGTTGGACATCCGTAGCTGAGCCCACACATTCATCCAGGAGCTCTCAGTGACTGGCCGGAAAGAGTCCTCTCTGAGTTATTATTACCCCTGTACAGGACACCTGATGTGCGAGGGATATGGAAGCTGCAATATTTTTTTACCTTATTAAACAATACCAGTTGCTTGGTATTAAAAAAACATTTTCTTGCAATTCTTTTGTGTCGTCATAGAGGTAAGCTACCTCTCCTTTCAATTGGTGCTTTTTAACTAAGGCCTCCTTTCTTTAAGCATTACCGCATTCAGTAATGCAGAAAACAGCTGACTTTACTGAGTGTTTAGGAAAATGTCAATTCACCAAAGGCTGTTACCACATGAAAAGCTGAAATTACCAAGCAGTGAGGTAAATTACTGACTTGTGCGATAAATACCTCAACATGTCAGTAAATGTCAATTCATCAAGGTTACAGCATGCAGTATCAGGTTCGATCATTACCGGCAGCTCCAAGATGGCCAAAACCAGTTTTGTACACCTTCCTAATGGATATCGCACTGATTGGCAGTAGCAGGGAGCCAACAGAAACAGCCCTTGTCTCCTGCAAGTCCCGCTGATCGATGTGATAGGACCGGCAGGCTTCTCCAGCGGGTCTAGCTTTTCTACCCCTAAGGCAGCGAGCAGAGAGATCACGGAACAGAAAAGGCTTCCCCTGCAGCCATTCGGCCGTTTAACCTCTTAGGTTGCTGTTTGAAGATGCGGAAGAGCTAGTGGGGAAATCACCTAAGCATGGCATATGTAATGTCTCCTAGACGGTACTCAAGCTTTGGCAACTAAATAAAATGTGTTAAGAAAAACTAATGGACAGATTCAAAGCGAGCAGAGGCAGTATAAAAAAAACAGTACAACAAACATGTACACTTAAAGGCATGTTGGGATGCCTCTTACTATTGTAATGCTGTCTCTGCACAGAGAACAACAAAGACTCTTCTGTTACGAACTGGTTTTTGTCAATGGGCTTTACCGAACTTTCACCACACCTGTGAAAATCTTGATGAATTAGCAAAAAGAAAAAAAAATCTAAAATACAGAATGCGTTTAAGGACTTTTCTTTTATCGAACAGCCTTTGAGGAATAGAAGCCTAAGTTTTATACATCATTGGGTGTCTCTTCCTCCTTTGAACAGCATAAATACTTCTAGGGGAAAAAGTAAATGATAGGCTAGATCAGTGATCTGCAAACGTGGCTCTCCAGCTGTTAAAGAGACACTGAAGTGAACTTATTTTGCCCATTTTACCTTATAAGTCGCTTCAGTGCTCTCATAACAAGTAATCCGCTGTGTCCCCGCCGCTAAACGAGGGCTGCAGAGCCCCCAAATCCCTCTGCAAATACCCACAACCAACTTGGTCATGGATTTTGCTGCGCTGAGGGGCAGAGCTTCCAGCTGTAGCTCTGCCCCTCCTGACATAAATCGCCGCGCGGATCGTTGCCTCTCCCCGCCCCTCTCTGTGAAGGAAGAGTGAGAGGGGTGGGGAGAGGCGGCGATATGCCGCGATTGACATCAGGAGGGGAAGAGCTGAAGCTGGAAGCTCTGCCCCTTCCAGGAAATGCCGGCTGGATTGCCCCCCCCCCCCCCCCCCCCCCCGGGATTTGGGGGCTCGTTTAGCGGCAGGGACACAGCGGATTACTTGTTATGAGAACACTGAAGCGACTTATAAGGTAAAATGGGCAAAATAAGTTCGCTTCAGTGTCTCTTTAAGGACTTAGAAGTCCCACAATGCATTTCCCTTTATGAATCATGACTGTGGCTGTCAGACTCCCGCTATGCACTGTGGGACTTGTAGTTCCTTAACAGCTGGAGAGCCACGTTTGCAGATCACTGCACTAGATAGTTACTGAAAAGGTTAGTAGACTGTGTTTCACTTTGCTGAGAAGCTGATCACTTACAGGCTGCACTACTAGCGCTGCTTTCCCAATAGTCTTTTGATCGCTAGTTGCAGTTAAAGGGAATCTGAAAAGGAAAATAAACTTATGAGATAGGGAATTGTATGTGTAGTACAGCTAAGAAATAGAACGTAAGTAGCAAAGAACAGTTGGATATGGTTTCCAGTACAGGAAGAGTTAACTTGTTATCTATGCAAAAGAGCTTCTCTGAGCTCTCTCACACAAGTTGGGTCGCAGACAGTCCTATTTTCTGAAGCGCTTACACATCAAAGAGACAGTGGAACAAACAAAGCTTCAGATAAGCTTTTACTGCAGGGGAGTTCAAAGGGTCATTAGCTCTGCTCTGTTTCATACTGAGTGTAGTTTGTAATTGCAAATATGACAGAATAATGCGATGTTATAAACAAAAAAAGGCTATATAACTGAAAATAAATGTGGAATAGGAAATGGTTGAAACACCGAATGGAAATAAGCCCTCCCATAGGGCCTGAGCCCACTAACGCAGTTGTGTCCACTTTTCAGCATCTGTAACATTGATGTATTGCTGAAAAGCGGACATAACTGCGCACAACTGCGTTAGAGGGCTCCGGCCCATACAAAACCTTTTCACTTTGAAACCTATTAAAAATCTTTTCAGCCACTATTTAAAGAGACACTGAAGCGAAAAAAAAATTATGATATAATGAATTGGTTGTGTACTATGAATAATTACTAGAAGATTAGCAGCAAAGAAAATATTCTCATATTTTTACTTTCAGGTATATAGTGTTTTTTCTAACATTGCATTATTCTATAATATGTGCAGATTACACAACACTCAGCATTCAAAATTATTCTTTCAGAGCAGTCTGTGAACTAATCACCTCTCCTCTGGAAGAGAAAAAGTAAATAGTTCAATAACACTTGAGATAATAAAAGTCAGATAACAGCCCTCTCCAGCAGAGCTTAATTGCTTTTTTGCATAGAGATGATAACTGGAGTTTCTTAACTCTTCCTGTACTGGAAACAGTTAAACTGATGTATCTGATCTTAATGTTTTATTTCTTAGCTGTACTACACATACAAATCATAATATCATCATTTTTTTTCGCTTCAGTGTCTCTTTAAGGCAAGGTGCCAGGCCCCCAGGTCTCCCCTCCCCATCTAAAATCAAGTGTAGTCCCCTGTGAGACCTACAGAGTGCACATATCTGTCCACCTCATAGTCCTTCTGTGTCCTCTGTCATTTCTGTGATGGTCTTCACGAAAAACCGATACCATAAGAGGAATTCGACAACTTCTCTACTGGACACAGCTTTACAAATGCCAATCAATTTTTCAGATTTCCCTGACCCTTTTATTGGTGAACCTCGAGCCGTCCCCTGAATGCACCAAGGACTCCCTGGAGGTCAGAGATGGTGGTGACCTCACTGCCCGCAGTCTTGGTCTCTTCTGTGGTCTGGAACACTCGATTCTGACCTTCAACTCCAGAGGACCCGGGCTTCTGCTCCAGTTTTCCAGCGACGGTGACACCACCAGGTCAGGGTTCGTGGCACATTATCAGTCTAGTAAGTTTCAGCTCGATTTAAAATAACTTATGAAATAAATTCCACTTTTGATGTAAAAAAAAAAAAAGTGAATTCAGTTGTCTAAATAGGATGTATTAATAGCTTTATTCAGTTTAACTGCTATGTGTTTTTGTTCATATAAAAAACACACCCACTGTACAGTGTTTCTACCAAGCTGGCTGTTAGGCCTGTAGGAATATCTACTCACGAATCAGTTCCAATGCCCCAATCTAACTCCACACGCTTCACCCTATGTGGCACCTCCCCGCTTGAATGGTAGATGAAGAGACAACACCTGCCCGACTTCGGTTACACCCAGGCCTTTAGTGTGCAAGATATTGGAGCTGAATGCAGGGTGAGCGAATAAACTTCCAGGCCAAACAAGGAAACAGAATAACAAAGTCCAGCAACAGTCCAGGGTCATACACGGATAAGCAGAAACATCACAGTACCGGAGGGCAAGGCAGAGAGTAGTCAAAGAATGTTTCCGAGATCAAACCAGGAAGCAAGGGTCGTCACGATATTCCAGGCAAGAGGTCAGGTCAGGCAGCAGACAAGGGAAGTCCAGTAATCAAAGCCAAGGTCAAACTCCACATAATCCAATATAAACAGCAGTTAACAGCACACCCAGCAAGCTAGAGCTCACGGGCAAGATGCAAGTGTCACAGCAAGGTTTAAATACTGACAGCATCCAATCAGTGGCTGGCCACATGCACACAACAGCCAATCACACGCAGACATTCATCTTGTTTGAGTATCAGCTGAGAGAGAGATCAGTTGACACATGGGTAGTAATACATGTCAGCTGAGTAACCAATAGTGACCAGTAAAACATCCTGACTCACTGTGCGTCAGCTATAGCATAGTGGTTAAAGGGGCACTATTGCTAAAATCTTCTTTTTTAGACCCTGTAGTGTAAATATGAGTTGTTTTAGGATTGATATTTCACATGAATCAGTCTTTTTGCAATGTATTTGTTTACTAGTAATAAACATATAGAAGCATGCAGTCACGTCAGTACTTTTACCTTCCCGACGTCAATGCAGCCTAAACCATTCTGTAATAGGGATGCCTCTGTTAGTGGTTGGTGTGCTGTCGTTATTTTACACCCCTCTGCCCATATCTTTTCTTATTTCCCAACTTTGTAACTGCACGAATGAGCAGTTACTGTGCGCACAGCAGCCGCCGTAAACTGAAGGACGCTGCCTCTCCTCCGTGCAGCGTAAGATATTGTTGTGTGCGGCTGCGTGTGGAAGACATACGCCAGCCCGGCCGCCAAGGACCCCCTGTTCCTGAGCTGGCAATGAAACGGACACCTATTGTTGTCTGTTTCCTTGGTAACCTGACCGGCTTTCCGATCTGTGCAATGTAGCGGCGGCATCAATGAGCACACATTGTTGCAATATAAACAGTGGCAAGCGGCAAGGCGGTTATCTCCGCGTATCAGCCGGCGGCCTCAGCCGCGCAGTTACATGCTAGTGCTCTGCCTGGTCCTTCTATTGCACATAGATTGAGGGCTATGCGTGCGCGCCAGGCGACAGGACCTTTATGCAAATAGAAGGGGAGTCAGCTGATCTACCAGGTCAGCTGACTCCAACAGTACGCTGGATTGGCTGAATGACTGGGGCGGTGCTGATGGGCATCTCTGTATATATAGTACTAGTATGTCAGTTGCTCTGTGTCTGCTGTTGCGAATGCTAACGTGTTAGCACTCAGACCTTAGTCAGATCCCAAAGTGTGCTAGAACCAGCTGGAGCTGGGGATCCACACTTAGTCAGATTCTGTTGATAGCTAAAGTACTAATAGAATTGTATTATCTGTTATGACCTTCTGCTTGCCTTGACTATTCTCCTGCTTTTCTGATTCTGTACTTTCGCCTATCTGATCCGGTTGCCGACTCTGCCTGAACTTAAACTCTGAGTTAGCCTTCTGTCTTAGTACTGTATCTGTCCGTACGTTGCCGATCCTGCCTGGGTCAGCCACTGGTGAGGGATTCTAGTATTGTATCACCCGCTCCTGAGGTGAAACCCTGACTGCAGCACAGTCTTAATCACCTGCCCCTCGGGTGATCATTACTTCCAGCATCTTTGTAAACACCTGCTCCTCAGGTGTCCACTGGCTGCAGTACAGTCTTAGCACCTGCTCCTCAGGTGCAAGCCCTGACTACAGTACAGTCTTAAACACCTGCTCCTCGGGTGTCCACTGGCTGCAGTACAGTCTTAGCATTGCTCCTCAGGTGCAAGTCCTGACTACAGTACAGTCTTAAACTCCTGCTCCTCAGGTGTCCACTGGCTGCAGTACAGTCTTAACACCTACTCCTCAGGTGTAAGCCCTGACTTCAGTACAGTCTTAATCACTTGCTCCTCAGGTGATTTCCGGCTGCAGTACAGTCTGAGTCTCTCGCCCCTCGGGTGATCTCAGCTGTACTGAATCCCATATCCAGCTTGCTGGGTGAATACTCTTGTGTTCTATTGAGATACCTATCACCACCAGCTCCTCTGGGGTATCTCTATCATTACTGTTGCACCAAACATCTGTTCTTACATTGGTTATCCTGGTTCTGGCTATACTAGTATTATTGGTGATTCTGCAGATCACCACATAATCAGGTATAGCATCTGTATTATTGGTGATACTGCAGATCACCAGTAATCAGAGAAATCTGTTCTCGCTGACACCAATCGTTACACTTACACTGGCAGATAGTAGTGTAACAGTTTTCTGCAAGTCCCGGGATTAGTGCACAGGTTAAAAATGAGTAGCAAACAACTTTCAGCAGCTCTGTGCAGTTAATTTCACATGCAGCAATGCAGGTCTTTCTAAGCAGACTCATCATGACAGCAGTATTAATAAAAGTATTGTATCTAAATTAACCAGAAATACTTACCTGTACCTTTAAAAAAAATGTTCCCACGCCATTATCCTCGGTAATGATCCAACGAATACAGTATCCTCTATCTTGCGATCTTCTTTACATTGATTGATGATCTCCGACGCCACACACGCCGCCCCCGCCGCATTGCTCTCAGCTATACAGTATAGCTTAGAGCGCGTCTATACAGATTCATTACCTCCGGCTCCCGCTGCCCTCCCTGCCTCCCCCCACCTCTAACCCTCACCCATGCTGGCACCCAATGCACTCATGGGTGCCAGCATGGGTGAGGGTGACAGGTGTGAGAGAGGCAGGGAGGGCAGCGGGAGCCGGCAGTAATGTGTCAGTATAGCTGAGAGCGCATCTATGCAAAGTATAGCTGAGAACTAGTGTTGGGCGAACATCTAGATGTTCGGGTTCGGGCCGAACAGGCCGAACATGGCCGCGATGTTCGGGTGTTCGACCCGAACTCCGAACATAATGGAAGTCAATGGGGACCCGAACTTTTGTGCTTTGTAAAGCCTCCTTACATGCTACATACCCCAAATTTACAGGGTATGTGCACCTTGGGAGTGGGTACAAGAGGAAAAAAAAAATTAGCAAAAAGAGCTTATAGTTTTTGAGAAAATCGATTTTAAAGTTTCAAAGGGAAAACTGTCTTTTAAATGCGGGAAATGTCTGTTTTCTTTGCACAGGTAACATGCTTTTTGTCGGCATGCAGTCATAAATGTAATACATATAAGAGGTTCCAGGAAAAAGGACCGGTAACGCTAACCCAGCAGCAGCACACGTGATGGAACAGGAGGAGGGTGGCGCAGGAGGAGAAGGCCACGCTTTGTGAGACACAACAACCCAGGCCTTGCATGAGGACAAGAAGCGTGCGAATAGCATGCTTTGTACCGCCATGCAGTCATAAATTTAATAAAGATAAGTGGTTCAATAAACAGGGACCACGCGGCAACGCTAACCCAGCAGCAGCAGACGTGATGGAACAGGAGGAGGCGCAGGAGGAGAAGGCCACGCTTTGTGAGACACAACAACCCAGGCCTTGCATGAGGACAAGAAGCGTGCGGATAGCATGCTTTGTACCGCCATGCAGTCATAAACGTAATAAAGATAAGAGGTTCCATAAACAGGGACCGGCAACGCTAACCCAGCAGCAGCAGCAGCACACGTGATGGAACAGGAGCAGGCGCAGGAGGAGAAGGCCACGCTTTGTGAGACACAACAACCCAGGCCTTGCATGAGGTACCGCCATGCAGTCATAAATGTAATAAAGATAAGTGGTTCAATAAACAGGGACCACGCGGCAACGCTAACCCAGCAGCAGCAGACGTGATGGAACAGGAGGAGGCGCAGGAGGAGAAGGCCACGCTTTGTGAGACACAACAACCCAGGCCTTGCATGAGGACAAGAAGCGTGCGGATAGCATGCTTTGTACCGCCATGCAGTCATAAATTTAATAAAGATAAGTGGTTCAATAAACAGGGACCACGCGGCAACGCTAACCCAGCAGCAGCAGACGTGATGGAACAGGAGGAGGCGCAGGAAGAGAAGGCCACGCTTTGTGAGACACAACAACCCAGGCCTTGCATGAGGACAAGAAGCGTGCGGATAGCATGCTTTGTACCGCCATGCAGTCATAAATTTAATAAAGATAAGTGGTTCAATAAACAGGGACCACGCGGCAACGCTAACCCAGCAGCAGCAGACGTGATGGAACAGGAGGAGGCGCAGGAGGAGAAGGCCACGCTTTGTGAGACACAACAACCCAGGCCTTGCATGAGGACAAGAAGCGTGCGGATAGCATGCTTTGCACCGCCATGCAGTCATAAATGTAATAAAGATAAGAGGTTCCATAAACAGGGACCGGCAACGCTAACCCAGCAGCAGCAGCAGCACACGTGATGGAACAGGAGCAGGCACAGGAGGAGAAGGCCACGCTTTGTGAGACACAACAACCCAGGCCTTGCATGAGGTACCGCCATGCAGTCATAAATGTAATAAAGATAAGTGGTTCAATAAACAGGGACCACGCGGCAACGCTAACCCAGCAGCAGCAGACGTGATGGAACAGGAGGAGGCGCAGGAGGAGAAGGCCACGCTTTGTGAGACACAACAACCCAGGCCTTGCATGAGGACAAGAAGCGTGCGGATAGCATGCTTTGTACCGCCATGCAGTCATAAATTTAATAAAGATAAGTGGTTCAATAAACAGGGACCACGCGGCAACGCTAACCCAGCAGCAGCAGACGTGATGGAACAGGAGGAGGCGCAGGAGGAGAAGGCCACGCTTTGTGAGACACAACAACCCAGGCCTTGCATGAGGACAAGAAGCGTGCGGATAGCATGCTTTGTACCGCCATGCAGTCATAAATTTAATAAAGATAAGTGGTTCAATAAACAGGGACCACGCGGCAACGCTAACCCAGCAGCAGCAGACGTGATGGAACAGGAGGAGGCGCAGGAGGAGAAGGCCACGCTTTGTGAGACACAACAACCCAGGCCTTGCATGAGGTACCGCCATGCAGTCATAAATGTAATAAAGATAAGTGGTTCAATAAACAGGGACCGGCAACGCTAACCCAGCAGCAGCAGCAGCACACGTGATGGAACAGGAGCAGGCGCAGGAGGAGAAGGCCACGCTTTGTGAGACACAACAACCCAGGCCTTGCATGAGGACAAAAAGCGTGCGGATATAGCAGCAATGCTTTTTGCCGCCATGCAGTCATAAATGTAATACAGATGAGAGGTTCAATAAACAGGGACCGGTAACGCTACACCATCCCAGATGTTCATTGGTCATGTTAGTTGGTTGGGGTCCTGGAGTGTTGCGTAGTCGTTTCCAATCCAGGATTGATTCATTTTAATTTGAGTCAGACGGTCTGCATTTTCTGTGGAGAGGCGGATACGCCGATCTGTGACGATGCCTCCGGCAGCACTGAAACAGCGTTCCGACATAACGCTGGCTGCCGGGCAAGCCAGCACCTCTATTGCGTACATTGCCAGTTCGTGCCAGGTGTCTAGCTTCGATACCCAATAGTTGAAGGGTGCAGATGGATTGTTCGACACAGCTACGTCATCTGACATGTAGTCCTTGACCATCTTCTCCAGGCGATCGGTGTTGGAGGTGGATCTGCACGCTTCCTGTTCAGTGGGCTGCTGCTGCATGGGTGTCAGAAAATTTTCCCACTCCAAGGACACTGCCGATACCGTTCCCTTTTGGGCACTAGCTGCGGCTTGCGTTGTTTGCTGCCCTCCTGGTCGTCCTGGGTTTGCGGAAGTCAGTCTGTCGGCGTACAACTGGCTAGAGGAGGGGGAGGATGTCAATCTCCTCTCTAAAGTCTCCACAAGGGCCTGCTGGTATTCTTCCATTTTGACCTGTCTGACTCTTTCTTCAAGCAGTTTTGGAACATTGTGTTTGTACCGTGGATCCAGAAGGGTATAAACCCAGTAATTGGTGTTGTCCAGAATGCGCACAATGCGTGGGTCGCGTTCAATGCAGTCTAGCATGAATTGAGCCATGTGTGCAAGAGTCCTACCAGAATCCTCATCATCCTCTTGTGAGCGTTGTGATAGTTGTTGTGATGCATCATAGTCGTCACCTTCCTCCTGGTCTGCTTCTGCTGACCATTCGCGCTGAATTGTGGAAGTCCAACGTGCACTGCTCTGGCCCTCGTCAGTGGTGGCATGAAATTCCTGCTCCAACTCCAGCTGTTCCTCCTCCTCTTCTTCGTCATAGCTGCTGGGGCCAGCGTTCCCTGAGGCGGATGGCCTGATGTTGGTACCATCACGCTGATCGTTTTCTCCTTCAGATTCCCCCAGTTGCATCATGACAGCTGTTTCCTTGATTTTCAACATTGACCTCTTCAGTAAACACAGCAGTGGTATGGTAATGCTGACTGAAGAGTTGTCACTGCTCACAAGCAACGTGGATTGCTCAAAATTTTGGAGGACTTGGCAGAGGTCCAACATGTTGGCCCAATCGGATCCACAGAAGCTTGGCAGCTGTCCGGATGCGCCTCGGTACTGCGCCGTCATGTACTGGACCACTGCACTCTTCTGCTCACAAAAGCGTGCTAGCATGTGCAGCGTAGAATTCCAGCGCGTAGGGACATCACACAGCAAGCGATGGTGGTGGAGATTGAAGCGCTCCTGCATCTTGGCGAGTGCCCCCGAAGCAGTACTGGAATTTCTACAATGTTTGGCCACTCGACGCACCTTCAACAGAAGATCGGCCACGCCTGGGTATGTCCTCAGGAACCGCTGAACTACTAGGTTCATCACGTGCGCCAGGCAAGGGATGTGTGTCAGCTTAGCCAACCTTAAAGCGCGAATGAGATTACTCCCATTATCACACACAACCATGCCCGGTTTCAAGTCCAGCGGTGCCAGCCACAAATCCGTCTGTTCCTTTATTCCCTTCCAAATTTCCTCCCCTGTGTGCTGCTTATCCCAAAGGCAGATCAGCTTCAGCAACGCTTGCTGACGCATGCCAACAGCTGTGCTGCACTGCTTCCACGATCCTACTGCTGCTGGGTTAGCGTTTCCGGATGAGGTACAGCTTTGAGATGCGTTGGAGGAGAAGGAGTCAGAGAGGTAGGTGCTGCTGTTATCCAGTGGGAGGGACGGCGGTGCAGCTGTTTGCGGCGTGGGCAACACCCGCGCCGTAGCAGGTGAGGAATCGCTGCCAGGCTAAACAAGGTTCACCCAGTGCGCGGTAAGGGAGATGTATCGACCCTGGCCGAACGCACTCGTCCAAGTGTCAGTGGTGAGGTGAACCTTGCAGGCAACGGCATTCTTCAAGCTTCGGGTTATTTTGCTGACCACGTGCTCATGCAACTCAGGCACTGCAGAGCGTGCAAAGTGGTAGCGGCTGGGAACCACGTAACGTGGGATGGCCACTGACATCATGCCCTTGAAGCTGTTTGTCTCCACCACTCGATATGGCAGCATTTCGCAGGCCAGAAGCTTGGCTATGCTGGCTGTTACTGCCACGGCCCGGGGGTCATTTGCTGGCAATTTCCTCTTGCGCTCAAACATCTCCGACACAGACAACTGAACCGTAGCGCTGCACACGGAAGGGCTGTTGGTTGTTGTGTTTGATGAACACTGGGAGACCTCAAGAGCACTACTCCGGAAAGTGACAGTGTCAGCGTCGTCTGATGTTTGTGAATGTTGTGAACCACGCAATGGCTGTGCTACTGCTGCTGCTGTGGCGGGTCTGGTGGTGAGTCTGGTGAACCCAAGGGAGGCAGTGTTGCTGGTACCCTGTCCTGCCGCGTTTGCCCACAGAGTGGGATGTTTGGATAGCATGTGGCGGCTCATGCTGGTGGTGGAGAGGTTGTTAATACTTTTCCCCCTGCTCAGGCGAGTCTTGCACACCTTGCAAATCGCCATGGTAACATCCTCAGTGCAGTCTTCAAAGAAAGCCCAGACTTTGGAGCACCTGCCTCCTTGCTGGCGATTTCTGTTTCCTCCTCTTTTGCCTCTCACTCTAACTTCCACGCTTGTGGTGCCTGAAATTGCGCGCCGCCTACCTTGTGGCACAAGGCGAACTCGTGCAGCAGTGGGTTCTTCAACAGACTCATCTGTGCTGCTGCTACGACGGCGATGTTCTCGTTCACAAATAAAATCTGGGTCTCTGTCCACATTGTCCATACCCTCCTCTTCCATCTCCTCAAACTCGTCATATGTCATTGTGGGGGGCCGCCGCCGTGGAGTAGAGCTCCCCAGAACAACCTCTGCGCAGCTCACTCCAACGTCGTCTTCCAGATCTTGTCGGCCGACCTCCTGCAATTGCAACCCCTCCTGCCCAACTTGCTCTGGGATTTGGGTTTCCGAGTCCTCCTCGGACTCGCCTTGTATTTCAGTGCGCGGTGCATTTCCCACAGTTAATGGTTGTGAATCCGGGCACAACATTTCTGGCTGTTCCTCCATTGACCTTTGAAAGGTGGAAGTTTGTTGGGCTGGGAATAGCTCCTGCGAATACCCCATTGTGTCCTGAGGTAATTCATAGGACTGGTTATCTGGCAGTTGTGTGCGTGGTGTCGCTGCCGGTTGTGTCAGCTTTGTGCCCACTGGCTCCTTGTAACTGGCTGAGGACTCGGACCTCGTGCGTGATGTGCTGGTGCTGCTTAACCCACTGCTGGACGCTTGAGAGGTCATCCAAGTAATTATCTGGTCCTGTTCTTTTGGATTTGTGAGGGTTGTTGTCCTGGACAACATGGGCGGTATTGAGTGGGTTTTCTTGGGTGCTCCCCTGTGGCCTGTACGTGAACCGTCAGGGGAAACACCTCTTCCCTTGCCCCTTCCTCTTTCACCGGATTTCTTCCTCATTTCACTTATCCTTACAGTACACGCTGACTGGCAGCAGTACAGTGGCAGTACAGAAATGCTATACAGTACCACTATTCCCAGCAGCGACACAGAGCACAATGCTATACAGTGGCGGGTGAGCGGTGTACTACTGTTCCCAGGCCCAGCAGACACAGAGTGGAAGTAAACACAATGCTATATAGTCTGGCTGAGCGGTGTACACAGAGTGGCAGTACACACAATGCTATATAGTCTGGCTAAGCCGTGTACACAGAGTGTCATTAAACACAATGCTATATATAGCGTGGCTGAGCGAGGTGCACAGTGGCAGTACACACAATGCTTTATAGTCAGGCTGAGCCGTGTACACAGAGTGTCAGTAAACAATGGTATATAGTCTGGCTGAGCGGTGTACACAGAGTGTCAGTAAACAACAGTATATAGTCTGGCTGAGCGGTGTACACAGAGTGTCAGTAAACAACGGTATATAGTCTGGCTGAGCGGTGTACACAGAGTGGCAGTAAACAACGGTATATAGTCTGGCTGAGCGGTGTACACAGAGTGGCAGTAAACACAATGCTATATATAGCGTGGCTGAGCGAGGTGCACAGTGGCAGTACACACAATGCTATATATAGCGTGGCTGAGCGAGGTGCACAGTGGCAGTACACACAATGCTATATATAGCGTGGCTGAGCGAGGTGCACAGTGGCAGTACACACAATGCTATATATAGCATGGCTGAGCGAGGTGCACAGTGGCAGTACACACAATGCTATATTAGTCAGGCTAAGCCGTGTACACAGAGTGTCAGAAAACACAATGCTATATATATAGCGTGGCTGAGCGAGGTGCACAGTGGCAGTACACACAATGCTATATATAGCGTGGCTGAGCGAGGTGCACAGTGGCAGTACACACAATGCTATATATAGCGTGGCTGAGCGAGGTGCACAGTGGCAGTACACACAATGCTATATATAGCGTGGCTGAGCGAGGTGCACAGTGGCAGTACACACAATGCTATATTAGTCAGGCTAAGCCGTGTACACAGAGTGTCAGAAAACACAATTCTATATATATAGCGTGGCTGAGCGAGGTGCACAGTGGCAGTACACACAATGCTATATATAGCGTGGCTGAGCGAGGTGCACAGTGGCAGTACACACAATGCTATATATAGCGTGGCTGAGCGAGGTGCACAGTGGCAGTACACACAATGCTATATATAGCGTGGCTGAGCGAGGTGCACAGTGGCAGTACACACAATGCTATATATAGCGTGGCTGAGCGAGCTGCACAGTGGCAGTACACACAATGCTATATATAGCGTGGCTGAGCGAGGTGCACAGTGGCAGTACACACAATGCTATATATAGCGTGGCTGAGCGAGGTGCACAGTGGCAGTACACACAATGCTATATATAGCGTGGCTGAGCGAGGTGCACAGTGGCAGTACACACAATGCTATATATAGCGTGGCTGAGCGAGGTGCACAGTGGCAGTACACACAATGCTATATATAGCGTGGCTGAGCGAGGTGCACAGTGGCAGTACACACAATGCTATATATAGCGTGGCTGAGCGAGGTGCACAGTGGCAGTACACACAATGCTATATTAGTCAGGCTAGCCTAAGCCGTGTACACAGAGTGTCAGAAAACACAATGCTATATATATAGCGTGGCTGAGCGAGGTACACAGTGGCAGTAAACAATGCTATATATAGTGTGGCTGAGCGAGCGGTGTACTACTGTTCCCAGCAGCGACACACAATGACTGGGGGGGACCCTGGCTAGCGTGGCTGGAGAGCGAACTACCCTGCCTGCCTACCCAAAGCTAAACCCACAGACAAATGGCGGAGATATGACGTGGTTCGGGTATTTATTTACCCGAACCACGTGACCGTTCGGCCAATCAGAGCGCGTTCGGGCCCGAACCACGTGACCCGTTCGGCCAATCACAGCGCTAGCCGAACGTTCGGGGAACGTTCGGCCATGCGCTCTTAGTTCGGCCATGTGGCCGAACGGTTTGGCCGAGCACCGTCAGGTGTTCGGCCGAACTCGAACATCACCCGAACAGGGTGATGTTCTGCAGAACCCGAACAGTGGCGAACACTGTTCGCCCAACACTACTGAGAACCAAAGCATCTTTACATTTTGGCTCCAAGGCTCCACATTGGTTCCTTATCGACCAACTGATCCTCCTGATCCCCATTGGTCTGTTAAGGAACCAATGGGGACAATTGGAGCCAAAATTTAAAGATGCTTTTTGCTCTCAGCTATACTGTATAGCTGAGAGCAGTTCGGCGGGGGCGGGGTGTGTGGCCTCGGGGCGGCGGAGATCTTCAATCAACATGTAACCGATAGAGGATAATGCCGTGGGAAAATTGGCATGGGAATTTTTCCTTAAAGGTACAGATAAGTATTTCTGAAGATCGCAAGATAGAGGATACTGTCTTCGTGGGACATAAGAGATTATAGCGTGGGACCTTTCCCGAAGATAATGGTTTGGGAACTTTTTCTTAAAGGTACAGGTAAGTATTTCTGGTTAATTAAGAACATTAAAGGACTTTTTTCATGGTTGCGTTTTTATTTCATTTAACCCTTTATGGAAATGGGTAAGGGGTAATTTGTACCCCTATACTCATTTCTCCTGGGAGGGGGGCAGGCATCTGGGTTCCCCTACTTAAAGGGGACTCCCAGATGCCACCATGAACCCCCCCCCCCCCAGGGAGTCATTGCCCCCACCTCCTCCTGGGGCACCGGAGGGGTGGGAAGAGTCCCTTGTCCATGGATTGGACAAGGGCTCGGGGGGAGAGGGGAAGGCTTGGCCGCCCCTACCCCCCCGGAGCCCTCCCATACCATAGACCATGCGGGCTGGTATAGCTCAGGGTGCGAAGCCCCAGTCAGCCGGAGCTCTGCATTCTGGCTATCCCAGCCTGCATAGGGGACAAGGGGTTACAGAAGCTCGGGAGGGGGGACACCACATCGTTTTTTTTTTTCAGATTTCCCACACTCAGACAGAACATTCCCCAAAATTAAAAATGTTTATTTTTTTTTTAAATATTGTTTCCCACTATATTTTTAACATATCCTGCAAATTTGGTGTTGCTAGGATGTAAGGGCCATTGCATTTAACTGCTGGGAAATATTTCCCACACTCTTTGGCATTTAAATGTATCGTTTTTTTCTTTGAACTTTTAAAATCGATTTTCTCAAAAAGTATAAGGTCTTTTTGAAAAAAAAATGTTCCCAATTTTCTTCTTAACATAACCTGCAAATTTGGCGTTTCTATCTTTTAAGGGGGCTGTGCTATTAAACGTTAAAGTCGGCAGCCAGACATTTTCCAAACGACAGCAAAACAGGGCTTAAAACGATAAATATCGTTTAAGCAGGACAAAAAAAACAGGTTTTAAAATGATTAATAACGTTTTGATGGTCGGCGCCATTTTTTAACTTTATAAAATGATAAATATCGTTTAATAATGATTTTCAATGAGGCAGCATTTTTATAGCACCGGCGCCTGTGGCCATTTTTCACTGCTACCGTATTTGTATAGCACTGACATCTTCTGCAGCACATTACAGAGTACATAGTCATGTCACTGACTGTCCTCAGAAGAGCTCACACTCTAATCCTACCATAGTCATGGTGTAATCTCCTACCATATTATTATTATATATTTATATAGCACTGCCATCTTCTGCAGCACTGTACAGAGTACATAGTCGTGTCACTGACTGTCCTCAGAGGAGCTCACAATCTAATCCTACCATAGTCATAGTGTAATGTCCTACCATATTATTATTATTATGTATTTATATAGCACTGTCATCTTCTGCAGCACATTACAGAGTACATAGTCATGTCACTGATTGTCCTCAGAGGAGCTCACACTCTAATCCTACCATAGTCATAGTCTAATGTCCTGCCATATTATTATTATTATGTATTTATAGAGCACTGACATCTTCTGCAGCACTGTACAGAGTACATAGTTATGTCACTGACTGACCTCAGAGTAGCTCACACTCTAATCCTACCATAGTCATAGTGTAATGTCCTACCATATTATTATTATGTATTTATATAGCACTGACATCTTCTGCAGCACCTTACAGAGTACATAGTCATGTTACTGACTGTCCTCAGAAGAGCTCACACTCTAATCCTACTATAGTCATGGTGTAATCTCCTACCATATTATTATTATATATTTATATAGCACTGCCATCTTCTGCAGCACTGTACAGAGTACATAGTCATGTCACTGACTGTCCTCAGAGGAGCTCACAATCTAATCCTACCATAGTCATAGTCTAATGTCCTACCATATTATTATTATGTATTTATATAGCTGTGACATCTCCTGCAGCACTGTACAGAGTACATAGTCATGCCACTGACTGTCCTCAGAGGAGCTCACACTCTAATCCTACCATAGCCATAGTCTAATGTCCTACCATATTATTATTATGTATTTATATAGCTGTGACATCTCCTGCAGCACATTACAGAGTGCATAATCATGTCACTGACTGTCCTCAGAGTTGATTTCCAGCGAGTTGGCATAGCTATGATCAGGCAGTGTGGCTTGTCATATTGCCGCTGTAGGCTGGAAAGGATGCAGAGGCAGTGGGTGAGCGGCAGAAATAGCGCACCACCTCCCGGGCATGTTGCAGCAGGTCGTTCATTCCCTGGTGGATGCGCAGGAAGCGCTGCAAAACAAGATTCAGCACATGGGTCAAGCAGGGGATGTGCTGGAGGTTTCCCTGCTGCACTGCGGCCACCAGGTTGGTCCCGTTATCGGCTGCCACATACCCCACTTCCAGGCCACTGGGGGTCAGCCACCTCCGCTCTTGCTTCCTGAGGGTGGCCAGGACATTGGTGGCCATAAGTTTTTCCTTCCCCAGGGTCACTAATTTCAGCAGCGCTTGGCAGTGCCGAGGCTTGGCGCTGCTGCTGCCGAGGCGGGCTTGCTTGCCGGGTGTGGAGGGAGTGGGATGAGAGGAGCCTGCTGCATCCCCCCTGGTCCCATGTGGTGGCACCACCAACTAGTCTGTTATGCTCTTGTCCTCCCTCCCTCCCACCAGTGTCCCTTCCACCCAGTGCGCCGTAAAGGACAGGTAGTGACCTGTCCCAAATCAGCTACTTCACGAGTCCATGGTGACGTGGACCTGCTTGCCCACAGAGTAGTCAAGCAAACGGGCCATGTTTTCCACCACAAGCTTGTGGAGTGCTGGGATGGTGTTCCTGGAGAAATAGTGATGGCTGGGGATCTGCCACTCGGGGATGCCAAAATGCAACAGTGTCCGCATATTGCTCCCCTCCTGCACCAGGGAGTAGGGAAGGAGCTGTGATGCCATGGCCCGGGTCAGCAAGCCATTTAATTTCCAGATGTGCCTGTGGCTTGGAGGCAGAGGCTTGGTCAGACCCTGAAAGGTGTCGCTCAGCAGGGTCTGATGTGATGCAGGGGAGACAGAGGAGAGAGAGGACTGGATGCCAGCCTCAATGTCTGTGTCCTGAGTAGCCGAAGGAGCGCTTGAGGTGGAATAGCGCTTGCGTGCTAGTACTGCTGCTGCGGTGGGGGATTCACAACCCCGAGGGCGGGATGATGCTGCTGCGGTGGTGGGCCTTGTGCTCTCAGCACCCCCTGCTTGCAGTGCCTGCTTCCTCCTGAACTCCTCATACTCATGGCAGTGTCAGCTCTTCAGGTGGCCGTGGACGGATGAGGTATCCATCTTGGACAAATTTTTCCCATGGCTCAATTTTTTGCTGCATAAATTACAGACCGCGTAATTTTTGTTCTGGCTTGACACCTCAAAAAAGTTAGATACCGGGGACATCAATGTCCTGTGGCCATGGATGCTGCCGCTAGCAGAGGGTGCAGTGGAACAGTCTGTGCTTGGGGGTTGCATGGTGGTGGTGCCGGCTGAAGCAGTGTCTTGTCTACTTCCACGCCCACTGCTGCACCTGCCCCTGCCTGACATATGATGATATCCTTACCCAGGCCTAGGTGACTCATCATCCTGCTCCGAGCATTCTTCCCCGGACTCAGGCTACACATACGGACGGTCCACAACATCATCATCGTCATTATCAGGATGAAGCTCTTCCTCTGACTCCCTCACCCCCATTTCCGCCCCTACATCCCCAGACAAAGACCCCTCTTCATCAATGCTTGTTATGTTAGGTTTCTTCTATTTGCAGACACGCATGGTAGATTATAACTGAGAGGCTTTAATCATGCTTATCACAGCAGCCTGTGTCCTTTACACAAACACAGGGAGGAACCAACAAGTTGTACAAAGCTGAATCCTTAATAACAGTAGTGAGACATCTAGTGGCTAAACTGCAATACTACATATTGCTACATCCTTTCTCTTTTAACTGAGAAAAGGTAAACACAACACAGTATATGTATATGTAGAAAATTCAACTAAAACTCTAGCTATACTGATCTGTCTAGAGAGTTTGTACATTCAAGTAGTAAAGAGGTCGGCACCACTCCAAGCATCAGGAAAAGCTCTTTTATTGCATCACCATTGTGGCTTAACAATGACAAACGTTGTTTCGGGCATAGCCCTTTTTCAAATTGCAACAGCCATATACAAACACACATGTGCAGTGCCTTAAATACCCCACCTCCACTAAAATCACCAATCGGTGACTAACTGGGCGGAGACCAGTGGTGGACCTGATGGGGAACTGCAAAGGCTAATATGCAAATCACAATTAACCATTTGCCTGCTGACAAAAAGAGTCAATGTAGAGAGTAAACGTGCCTCCATTGATCAAAATGGACAGATCATGTGACATCCAAAACACTTCCTGGCCCTTTCTGACCAATCAGGAAGAACCACATCATCCAACGGAACAACGCGTCTAAAAAATACGCATGCATGCATGATCATACGCGTAAAACGCCAACCAGCCGCGATGTAACCTCAAAAACGCGAGGAGGAAAAAAAAAAAAGCGAGAAAAACGCGAAAACGCGGGAAAACGCGAAAAAAACGCGAAAACGCGGGAAAAACGCGAAAAAACTACGGCAAAACCGCTTCAGAACAGTGCGTCATAAAATACGCATCCCAACATGGCGGTACGCATGGAACACACCCCAAACGCGGAGTGCGCTCCCAAAAGCGTACGACTGATCCACAACACGTAAAAAAAAATAAAAATAAATAAAAAACGCGAAACATATGGTTATACGCGTAAAAACCGACAACAGAACACTTCAAAAAAATGTGTCACAAAGTACGCATCCCAACATGGCGGTACGCATGGAGCACGCCCCAAGTGCGGAGTGCGCTCACAAACGCGTACAGCTCATCCTCAACGCGTCACAAAATACGCAAAACTTATGGCTACACGCATAAGAGCAGAATGCATGCATACCAGAACACTAAAGAACCAAACAAATATAGTGTTCATAGAACCAAAATACCAACTAGACACTCATGTTCCCATACCAAACAAAATCCACAAGTGTGGACAAGTCAATGTTGGCACTATGAAAAAAAAAAAAAAAAAAAAAAAATTACAGCAGGCAAATGATTCAATACGTCACCCTCAGCAGGTCCATCACAGTACAGCCCAGGGATATCTAAAACAAATACAAAAGCAATAAAATAAATGTAAGATCAAAAGTTAAATGTCAATCAATCAAAAACAGTAGTAAATTGCAGGCATTAACCTCCTTGGCGGTATGAAAAATACCGCCAGGAGGGAGCGCAGCAGTTTTTTTTTTAAAAAAATTTTTTTTAATCATGTAGCGAGCCGAGGGCTCGCTACATGATAGCCGCTGCTGAGCGGCATCCCCCCGCCCGCTTCGATCGCCTTCGGCGATCTCCGATCAGGAAATCCCGTTCATAGAACGGGATTTCCTGGAGGGCTTCCCCCGTCGCCATGGCGACGGGGCGGGATGACGTCATTGGGAGTCCCGGGCCACCCCTCGGCGCTGCCTGGCACTGATTGGCCAGGCAGCGCTGGGGTCTGGGGGGGGGGGGGGGGCGCGCCGCAGCAGATAGCGGCGATCGGGCAGGGGCCGGCGGCGATCAGAGTGCTGGCGCAGCTAGCAAAGTGCTAGCTGCGTCCAGCAAAAAAAAAATTATGAAAATCGGCCCAGCAGGGCCTGAGCGGCACCCTCCGGCGGCTTACCCCGTGTCACACACGGGGTTACCGCCAAGGAGGTTAAGAAAGACCCCGCCCATCAGATAATAATTGACCCTCAATGAATACAAAATGCTAGGTCATATTCCCGATTGAGTCCATTAGGCTCCATCGTCCCCAACCGTCTTATCCAGAACGCCTCCCTCTTGCGTAGTGCAATTTCCCTATTGCTTCCTCTCCAATCCATAGGCACCGAATCGATAATCTTAACTTTAAGTTGTGTAACTGAATGTTTCATCTGTGCAAAATGTTCAGAAACCGACTGGCCCTGTGTCTTATGTCGTATCGCCGACTTGTGCGACGAAATACGATCCTTTTTTCGCGTTTTCCCGCGTTTTCGCGTTTTTCTCGCTTTTTTTTTTTTTCTCTCCTCCTCGCGTTTTTGAGGTTACATCGCGGCTGGTTGGCGTTTTACGCGTATGATCATGCATGCATGCGTATTTTTTAGACGCGTTGTTCCGTTGGATGATGTGGTTCTTCCTGATTGGCCAGAAAGGGCCAGGAAGTGTTTTGGATGTCACATGATCTGTCCATTTTGATCAATGGAGGCACGTTTACTCTCTACATTGACTCTTTTTGTCAGCAGGCAAATGGTTAATTGTGATTTGCATATTAGCCTTTGCAGTTCCCCATCAGGTCCACCACTGGTCTCCGCCCAGTTAGTCACCGATTGGTGATTTTAGTGGAGGTGGGGTATTTAAGGCACTGCACATGTGTGTTTGTATATGGCTGTTGCAATTTGAAAAAGGGCTATGCCCGAAACAACGTTTGTCATTGTTAAGCCACAATGGTGATGCAATAAAAGAGCTTTTCCTGATGCTTGGAGTGGTGCCGACCTCTTTACTACTTGAATGCTTTGAGCACCTCAGTGGACGCAGAGGTGAAGGTCGAGGCACACTCATCTTCTTTCTGGTGTGGAGCTCCTCCTGACTACAGAGTGTATAACATTAGTGAGTGTCCAAGGGAGTGGAGCTTCATGGCGACCCCACAGACGGAGAAGGTTGCAGGCACGTTCTGCTATAGTGATCTACAAGCTACTGAGATCTTGTCGATAGTGGAAAGGGGTACATCTTTTTTACAAACTCCGGATCCTAAGCCACTACAGCATGACCTGGAGATGACCATGAGGAGGAAGGTTAACCTGGACCTGCATTCCAGGACTTTGGCAGAATACTGTCACGCCAAGAGGATTCCTTGGTCGATGAGGGCACATGTGGCACCGACATTATTTCCTAATGATGATGCATACTGTGATGTGTGGGCCAACATTTGGAACAAGGCATCATTGGATGCGATGTTGCACACGATCGTCCGCATCCAGCGTGAATTACCCCTACTCACGACAAAGATTGAGGTCTTGACTAAGCAGATTAAGGAGACCCTTCCCACGGATAAGTTTGATGATTTCATGGATTCTCTTAACAACAAGTTGGGCATTTTGACCAAAAAGATCGAGGAGGATAAGAGGGGCAAATTTACTCGAGATGCTTGTGATTATGTCTCTGGATACGTATATCCGTGGCAGCGACAATCTGGGCTGCGTAATCCTGTTCCTAGAGGAAGAAAACCACCTCGGGGTGGGAGGCCCCCCAGACCCGGCTCCGATTCACCTCGAGAGGAATCCGGGGCCTCTTCACGGGATGATTCCCCAAACTGTGGAAGAGGAGGAGGCATAGGGGAGGGAGGCGCCGGAGGAGGCGCAGCTTCCAAGAAAGTTCTGAGTCCATGGGTATTACGCCGGAGGAGGAAGTAGAGTCCCTTGTGGTAAATATTTCCTCATATACGTTATCTCCGTTAGAGACTCACGTTTTGAATTATGGACTTTCCTTCTGTCCCACTTTTGCCACTGACTTTTTTCAATTAGATCAAGATCTGTTTAGTTTTTTTCGGAACATTAGATTGAAATACTTTTTTTCATGTTTGCCCACTTTTCCTTCTACCAATCAAGAAGATGCTGATGGACAATTTAGGTTGAAGGAGCTGGGTTTCAGAAACCCTAGCTCTTTTTTACCCCCGAGTCATCCCGTTATTGACAATTTTGTTTCCAAGGTTCAGGGTGACATTAAGAAGTTGGAGGAAGGTGTGAGGAAGGGTGAACATACCCTACATTATAATCTCAGTAGGGATGAGAGGGAGGCTTTGTGTGCCCTGCAGAATAATGTGTCCATCACCATCCGCCCAGCTGATAAGGGGGGGGGCGGTGGTGGTGATGGACACGAGTATGTATGAGAATGAGATCTTACGACAGCTTTCTGATAAAGCAGTGTATGAACCACTAATGGGAGATCCCCTGGTGTGGATACAGAAACAAATCGATAGTGTGTTACATGATGCTTTGAGAAAAAATGTCATTGATAATGGGCTGTTTACTTTTTTAAAGGCTGATCATCCCTCCACCCCTAGAATTTACACACTCCCCAAGATTCACAAGTCTCTAGCCAACCCCCCTGGCCGCCCGATTGTGGCCGGGGTTGGCTCGATATTTGTTCCCCTTGCTAAATTTTTGGATGCTTTACTTCAACCATTGGTTCGGTCAACTCCTTCGTATTTGAAGGACACCTCCATGTTCCTTGAAAAGATTAGGGAATTGCGGTTGCCTGATGATCAGATCCTTTTTGTTACCCTTGATGTGGACAGCCTCTACACCTCCATCCCACATGATGGGGGTGTAGAGGCTGTCGATTGGTTTTTAATGACGCGTACTGATCTCTCTTCAGATCAGAGGAGATTTTGTTTGACTTTGCTGGGGATTGTTTTACGCTTTAATTATTTTGAGTTTAAGGGACAATTTTTTATGCAACGTCGTGGCACGGCCATGGGGTCAAATGTGGCCCCCTCCTATGCAAATTTATACATGAGCCTATATGAAGAGGCGTTTGTTTATAATAATGCATTATTCCACCGGCATGCAATTTGCTGGTGGCGCTATATTGATGATGTTTTCTGCATATGGAGGGGGTCACATGAGACCCTTATGGAGTTTATTTTTCAGTTACACGGCTGCTGCCCTTACATTAGGCTAACGTCCCACAGTGATTTAAACACCATATCATTTTTGGATACATCTATCACCAGAGGGGAGGGAGGAGAATTGGTGATTGATCTGTTCAATAAGAGTACTGATCGCAATTCCGTATTGCATTATGAAAGCTTCCATCCCATGGGTACCAAGAACAGTATACCTCGGAGCCAGTTGGGTCGGGTAGACAGGATAGTTAGCAATGAGCTCCAACGTACTAGACGTAGGGATGAAATGATTGGCAGATTTCGACAAAGAGGCTACCCGTCTGAGACATTTACTCCACGGACTAGACGTGGGCGGAAACCGACTGGCCCCCGTCTTCCATTTGTGTCAACATTTAGTGCGAATAGTGATGTGATTTCACGGGTCATACGACGGCATTGGCGAATTTTATCCGACGGTTTTCCACGGGTTCCCGAGTTTCGTTACCCACCTATGATGTCCTTTAAGAGGGCCCCGACAATACGGGACAAGTTACATACAAAGAGTAAAGGACGACCGGTGAATAAACGTACGGGTATGTACCCATGTATGGGGTGCCACATGTGTGGCATGGTGTTGAAGGGTAATACCTTCACTCACCCGTCCCAGGGTACTCTTTTTTGGTTACGAGATTTTTACACGTGTGACTCTAGTTATGTCATATATATGCTTAAGTGCCCTTGCGGGCTTGCATATGTGGGCATGACCACGCAACGCCTTAAGGATCGTATTTCGTCGCACAAGTCGGCGATACGACATAAGACACAGGGCCAGTCGGTTTCTGAACATTTTGCACAGATGAAACATTCAGTTACACAACTTAAAGTTAAGATTATCGATTCGGTGCCTATGGATTGGAGAGGAAGCAATAGGGAGATTGCACTACGCAAGAGGGAGGCGTTCTGGATAAGACGGTTGGGGACGATGGAGCCTAATGGACTCAATCGGGAATATGACCTAGCATTTTGTATTCATTGAGGGTCAATTATTATCTGATGGGCGGGGTCTTTCTTAATGCCTGCAATTTACTACTGTTTTTGATTGATTGACATTTAACTTTTGATCTTACATTTATTTTATTGCTTTTGTATTTGTTTTAGATATCCCTGGGCTGTACTGTGATGGACCTGCTGAGGGTGACGTATTGAATCATTTGCCTGCTGTAATTTTTTTTTTTTTTTTTTTTTTTTTTTCATAGTGCCAACATTGACTTGTCCACACTTGTGGATTTTGTTTGGTATGGGAACATGAGTGTCTAGTTGGTATTTTGGTTCTATGAACACTATATTTGTTTGGTTCTTTAGTGTTCTGGTATGCATGCATTCTGCTCTTATGCGTGTAGCCATAAGTTTTGCGTATTTTGTGACGCGTTGAGGATGAGCTGTACGCGTTTGTGAGCGCACTCCGCACTTGGGGCGTGCTCCATGCGTACCGCCATGTTGGGATGCGTACTTTGTGACGCATTTTTTTGAAGTGTTCTGTTGTCGGTTTTTACGCGTATAACCATATGTTTCGCGTTTTTTTTTTTTACGCGTTGTGGATCAGTCGTACGCTTTTGGTAGCGCACTCCGCGTTTGGGGTGTGTTCCATGCGTACCGCCATGTTGGGATGCGTATTTTATGACGCACTGTTCTGAAGCGGTTTTGCCGTCGTTTTTCGCGTTTTTCCCGCGTTTTTCACGTCGTTTTCGCGTTTTTCCCGCGTTTTCGCGTTTTTTCCGCGTTTCCCGCGTTTTCGCGTTTTTCTCGCTTTTTTTTTTTTTTTTTCCTCCTCGCGTTTTTGAGGTTACATCGCGGCTGGTTGGCGTTTTACGCGTATGATCATGCATGCATGCGTATTTTTTAGACGCGTTGTTCCGTTGGATGATGTGGTTCTTCCTGATTGGCCAGAAAGGGCCAGGAAGTGTTTTGGATGTCACATGATCTGTCCATTTTGATCAATGGAGGCACGTTTACTCTCTACATTGACTCTTTTTGTCAGCAGGCAAATGGTTAATTGTGATTTGCATATTAGCCTTTGCAGTTCCCCATCAGGTCCACCACTGGTCTCCGCCCAGTTAGTCACCGATTGGTGATTTTAGTGGAGGTGGGGTATTTAAGGCACTGCACATGTGTGTTTGTATATGGCTGTTGCAATTTGAAAAAGGGCTATGCCCGAAACAACGTTTGTCATTGTTAAGCCACAATGGTGATGCAATAAAAGAGCTTTTCCTGATGCTTGGAGTGGTGCCGACCTCTTTACTACTTGAATGCTTTGAGCACCTCAGTGGACGCAGAGGTGAAGGTCGAGGCACACTCATCTTCTTTCTGGTGTGGAGCTCCTCCTGACTACAGAGTGTATAACATTAGTGAGTGTCCAAGGGAGTGGAGCTTCATGGCGACCCCACAGACGGAGAAGGTTGCAGGCACGTTCTGCTATAGTGATCTACAAGCTACTGAGATCTTGTCGATAGTGGAAAGGGGTACATCTTTTTTACAAACTCCGGATCCTAAGCCACTACAGCATGACCTGGAGATGACCATGAGGAGGAAGGTTAACCTGGACCTGCATTCCAGGACTTTGGCAGAATACTGTCACGCCAAGAGGATTCCTCGGTCGATGAGGGCACATGTGGCACCGACATTATTTCCTAATGATGATGCATACTGTGATGTGTGGGCCAACATTTGGAACAAGGCATCATTGGATGCGATGTTGCACACGATCGTCCGCATCCAGCGTGAATTACCCCTACTCACGACAAAGATTGAGGTCTTGACTAAGCAGATTAAGGAGACCCTTCCCACGGATAAGTTTGATGATTTCATGGATTCTCTTAACAACAAGTTGGGCATTTTGACCAAAAAGATCGAGGAGGATAAGAGGGGCAAATTTACTCGAGATGCTTGTGATTATGTCTCTGGATACGTATATCCGTGGCAGCGACAATCTGGGCTGCGTAATCCTGTTCCTAGAGGAAGAAAACCACCTCGAGAGGAATCCGGGGCCTCTTCACGGGATGATTCCCCAAACTGTGGAAGAGGAGGAGGCATAGGGGAGGGAGGCGCCGGAGGAGGCGCAGCTTCCAAGAAAGTTCTGAGTCCATGGGTATTACGCCGGAGGAGGAAGTAGAGTCCCTTGTGGTAAATATTTCCTCATATACGTTATCTCCGTTAGAGACTCACGTTTTGAATTATGGACTTTCCTTCTGTCCCACTTTTGCCACTGACTTTTTTCAATTAGATCAAGATCTGTTTAGTTTTTTTCGGAACATTAGATTGAAATACTTTTTTTCATGTTTGCCCACTTTTCCTTCTACCAATCAAGAAGATGCTGATGGACAATTTAGGTTGAAGGAGCTGGGTTTCAGAAACCCTAGCTCTTTTTTACCCCCGAGTCATCCCGTTATTGACAATTTTGTTTCCAAGGTTCAGGGTGACATTAAGAAGTTGGAGGAAGGTGTGAGGAAGGGTGAACATACCCTACATTATAATCTCAGTAGGGATGAGAGGGAGGCTTTGTGTGCCCTGCAGAATAATGTGTCCATCACCATCCGCCCAGCTGATAAGGGGGGGGCGGTGGTGGTGATGGACACGAGTATGTATGAGAATGAGATCTTACGACAGCTTTCTGATAAAGCAGTGTATGAACCACTAATGGGAGATCCCCTGGTGTGGATACAGAAACAAATCGATAGTGTGTTACATGATGCTTTGAGAAAAAATGTCATTGATAATGGGCTGTTTACTTTTTTAAAGGCTGATCATCCCTCCACCCCTAGAATTTACACACTCCCCAAGATTCACAAGTCTCTAGCCAACCCCCCTGGCCGCCCGATTGTGGCCGGGGTTGGCTCGATATTTGTTCCCCTTGCTAAATTTTTGGATGCTTTACTTCAACCATTGGTTCGGTCAACTCCTTCGTATTTGAAGGACACCTCCATGTTCCTTGAAAAGATTAGGGAATTGCGGTTGCCTGATGATCAGATCCTTTTTGTTACCCTTGATGTGGACAGCCTCTACACCTCCATCCCACATGATGGGGGTGTAGAGGCTGTCGATTGGTTTTTAATGACGCGTACTGATCTCTCTTCAGATCAGAGGAGATTTTGTTTGACTTTGCTGGGGATTGTTTTACGCTTTAATTATTTTGAGTTTAAGGGACAATTTTTTATGCAACGTCGTGGCACGGCCATGGGGTCAAATGTGGCCCCCTCCTATGCAAATTTATACATGAGCCTATATGAAGAGGCGTTTGTTTATAATAATGCATTATTCCACCGGCATGCAATTTGCTGGTGGCGCTATATTGATGATGTTTTCTGCATATGGAGGGGGTCACATGAGACCCTTATGGAGTTTATTTTTCAGTTACACGGCTGCTGCCCTTACATTAGGCTAACGTCCCACAGTGATTTAAACACCATATCATTTTTGGATACATCTATCACCAGAGGGGAGGGAGGAGAATTGGTGATTGATCTGTTCAATAAGAGTACTGATCGCAATTCCGTATTGCATTATGAAAGCTTCCATCCCATGGGTACCAAGAACAGTATACCTCGGAGCCAGTTGGGTCGGGTAGACAGGATAGTTAGCAATGAGCTCCAACGTACTAGACGTAGGGATGAAATGATTGGCAGATTTCGACAAAGAGGCTACCCGTCTGAGACATTTACTCCACGGACTAGACGTGGGCGGAAACCGACTGGCCCCCGTCTTCCATTTGTGTCAACATTTAGTGCGAATAGTGATGTGATTTCACGGGTCATACGACGGCATTGGCGAATTTTATCCGACGGTTTTCCACGGGTTCCCGAGTTTCGTTACCCACCTATGATGTCCTTTAAGAGGGCCCCGACAATACGGGACAAGTTACATACAAAGAGTAAAGGACGACCGGTGAATAAACGTACGGGTATGTACCCATGTATGGGGTGCCACATGTGTGGCATGGTGTTGAAGGGTAATACCTTCACTCACCCGTCCCAGGGTACTCTTTTTTGGTTACGAGATTTTTACACGTGTGACTCTAGTTATGTCATATATATGCTTAAGTGCCCTTGCGGGCTTGCATATGTGGGCATGACCACGCAACGCCTTAAGGATCGTATTTCGTCGCACAAGTCGGCGATACGACATAAGACACAGGGCCAGTCGGTTTCTGAACATTTTGCACAGATGAAACATTCAGTTACACAACTTAAAGTTAAGATTATCGATTCGGTGCCTATGGATTGGAGAGGAAGCAATAGGGAGATTGCACTACGCAAGAGGGAGGCGTTCTGGATAAGACGGTTGGGGACGATGGAGCCTAATGGACTCAATCGGGAATATGACCTAGCATTTTGTATTCATTGAGGGTCAATTATTATCTGATGGGCGGGGTCTTTCTTAATGCCTGCAATTTACTACTGTTTTTGATTGATTGACATTTAACTTTTGATCTTACATTTATTTTATTGCTTTTGTATTTGTTTTAGATATCCCTGGGCTGTACTGTGATGGACCTGCTGAGGGTGACGTATTGAATCATTTGCCTGCTGTAATTTTTTTTTTTTTTTTTTTTTTTTTTTCATAGTGCCAACATTGACTTGTCCACACTTGTGGATTTTGTTTGGTATGGGAACATGAGTGTCTAGTTGGTATTTTGGTTCTATGAACACTATATTTGTTTGGTTCTTTAGTGTTCTGGTATGCATGCATTCTGCTCTTATGCGTGTAGCCATAAGTTTTGCGTATTTTGTGACGCGTTGAGGATGAGCTGTACGCGTTTGTGAGCGCACTCCGCACTTGGGGCGTGCTCCATGCGTACCGCCATGTTGGGATGCGTACTTTGTGACGCATTTTTTTGAAGTGTTCTGTTGTCGGTTTTTACGCGTATAACCATATGTTTCGCGTTTTTTTTTTTTTACGCGTTGTGGATCAGTCGTACGCTTTTGGGAGCGCACTCCGCGTTTGGGGTGTGTTCCATGCGTACCGCCATGTTGGGATGCGTATTTTATGACGCACTGTTCTGAAGCGGTTTTGCCGTCGTTTTTCGCGTTTTTCCCGCGTTTTTCACGTCGTTTTCGCGTTTTTCCCGCGTTTTCGCGGTTTTTCCGCGTTTCCCGCGTTTTCGCGTTTTTCTCGCTTTTTTTTTTTTTTTCCTCCTCGCGTTTTTGAGGTTACATCGCGGCTGGTTGGCGTTTTACGCGTATGATCATGCATGCATGCGTATTTTTTAGACGCGTTGTTCCGTTGGATGATGTGGTTCTTCCTGATTGGCCAGAAAGGGCCAGGAAGTGTTTTGGATGTCACATGATCTGTCCATTTTGATCAATGGAGGCACGTTTACTCTCTACATTGACTCTTTTTGTCAGCAGGCAAATGGTTAATTGTGATTTGCATATTAGCCTTTGCAGTTCCCCATCAGGTCCACCACTGGTCTCCGCCCAGTTAGTCACCGATTGGTGATTTTAGTGGAGGTGGGGTATTTAAGGCACTGCACATGTGTGTTTGTATATGGCTGTTGCAATTTGAAAAAGGGCTATGCCCGAAACAACGTTTGTCATTGTTAGGCCACAATGGTGATGCAATAAAAGAGCTTTTCCTGATGCTTGGAGTGGTGCCGACCTCTTTACTACTTGAATGCTTTGAGCACCTCAGTGGACGCAGAGGTGAAGGTCGAGGCACACTCATCTTCTTTCTGGTGTGGAGCTCCTCCTGACTACAGAGTGTATAACATTAGAGAGTTTGTACATTAAACATAATCGTTCATATGAGCTGGTTTTCTAGTTGTTCTGCCTGCTCGTGTTACATAAGGTGCCTGTCCATGTTCTTGTGCTGATACAGGCAGACCAATGTCTACTGCAGTCTCTCTGCCAACTGCAGTCTCTCTCTGCTCTTCTTGTGTTGCTCTTGTTGCTTCTATATCTGCAGATGTAGATGGATAAGTGTAATTGTCCCAATCTGGCTCACTTGGCCTCATCCTGAATCTTTCCTCAGTCTTTCTTAAATGCCTCCGATTTCAGTTCTCTTCCTTCCTCTGTTATCACTTCATAGGACCGAGATCCTAATTTCCCCACAACTTTTGCCTTATGCCACTGTTTTTGATACTTGTTCATTGGCTGAACGCGTACTGTATCATTTCTCTGGAGCTCAGGTAGATCTTTGGCTGACCTATCATAGTACAATGCCTGTCGACTTTGATTCCTCTGCAGTTTTTCTTTGCAGTTCTCCACAAGTTTTGGTCTCAACAGATGACTCATGGTTGGTAATAGAGTCCTAGTGCGCCTGCTCATAAGTCTCTGGGTTGGACTAGTCTCCAGGCCTTGACTGGGTGTATTTCTATAATCCAGCAAACTCAAATAAACATCTGTGCCAGCCTGTTCTGCTTTCTGCATCAGTCTTTTGGCTGTCTTTACTGCTGACTCTGCTTTGCCATTGCTTTGAGGATATCCAGGTGATGAAGTTTGGTGATGAAAATCCCATACCCTGCTGAATTGTTTAAAGTCATCCGAGGTAAACTGAGGCCCATTATCAGAGAATACAATCTCCGGAATGCCATACCTTGCAAAATGCGCTTTCAGTTTCTTGATCATAGTCTTTGCCCTTGTGTCTTGTAAGTAGTCCACTTCCCAGAAGTTGGAGAAATAGTCCACAGTTACCAAGTACTCTTTGTTATTCCAGCTAAACAAATCTAGGCCTACCTTGGACCATGGCCTATTTGGAATTGCATGTGGTTGCAAAGTTTCTTTTTGTTGCTTGTCAGACCATGATGCACATATGTCACATTTTGCAATCCATTGTTTTATTTGATCATTCATTCCTGGCCAGTAAACACATTCCCGTGCTCTGCGTAGACATCCTTCTACACCTGTGTGAGTGGAGTGCAATCTCTCTAGTATGCTCCTTCTCATTGATTCTGGTATAACTGCTCTTTCACCTTGAAATATGACACCATCCTGCACTGACAGTTCATCTCTTACATGGAAAAAAGGCAATACTTCAACTGGTGCATGTTGTTTATATTTAGGCCAGCCTTCTAATATGACATTTTTCAAAATCTGCAGTTTCTTGTCTTTTTCTGTATTGCTCTGTATTTCTTCTAACCGGTCTTTTGATACAGCTAAGTACTCACACATGTTAATATTCTCAATGACTTTTCCACCTTCTGCTCCAGTGGGTAAGTAGGCTCTACTCAGCGTATCTGCAATAAGTAAATCTTTTCCTGGGCAGTAGCTGATGTCAAAATCATATTTCTCTAGGTCTAGGTTTTCCTCTCTCAGTAATCTCTCTCTCAGGTGAGAGTCCTGGATTCCACATACTATCCTGTCTCTGATTAGAGAGTCTTTGAGATCACCGAACTCACAGCTTGCTGCTAGTATTTTCAGTTCTGTAACATAGCTGTCTATGGTTTCACCAGTCTCCTGATTTCTTGAAAAAAAATTAAATCTTTCCACAGTTTCATTCTTCTTAGGGTCACATTGTTTATCAAACATCTGAATAATGTCTTTCACAGTCATATCCTCTATGTCATTTCTTCTGACTAAAGTCTGTGATATTTCTCTGCCCCAGTGCTGGGCCGAAAATTACGCATTAGCGAAATTACGCATCGTAATTCACTACAAATGCACCGTAAGCGTTACGTGTAAGGTTACTGTCTTACGCGTAATTAATTACGCGTAGACCGTAGGTTACGTTATTACGCGTAACAAATTACGCGTAAGACAGTAAACTCCCATTGAAATTACACAGTCTGCCGTAATCGCGTAATATTACGCTCCCGTATAATATAAAAAAGCCGCCGACTTTAAGGGTTAATAGCAAAGCTCCCTTAAGTGCTAAGAGCCTCAAATTTGGAGAATATATTAAGGAGATCAGAAGGAATAAGAGGAATTTTTTTTTTTCAAAAAGACCTTATAGTTTTTGAGAAAATCGATATTAAAGTTTCAAAGGAAAAATATATACATTTAAAAACCCGCCGACTTTAACGGTTAATAGCAAAGCCTGCTTAAAATTTAGGAACACCAAATTCACAGGGTATATTAAGGGGATCAGTGGGAATAAGAGGAAATTTTTTTTTTCAAAAAGACCTTATAGTTTTTGAGAAAATCGATTTTTAAGTTTCAAGGGCAAAAATGTCTTTTAAATGCGGAAAATGTCAGTTTTTTTTGCACAGGTAACAATAGTGTTTTATTTTCATAGATTCCCCCAAGTGGGAAGAGTTTTACTTACTTCGTTCTGAGTGTGGGAAATATTAAAAAAAACGACGTGGGGTCCCCCCTCCCAGACCTCTTTAACCCCTTGTCCCCCATGCAGAGTGGGATAGCCAGAATGTGGAGCACCGGCCGCGTGGGGCTCCGCACCCTGACTATACCAGCCCGCATGGTCCATGGATTGGGGGGTCTCGGAAGGGGAGGGGCAGCCAAGCTTTCCCCTCCCCCTCCGAGCCCTTGTCCAATCCAAGGACAAGGGGCTCTTCTCCACCTCCGATGGGCGGTGGAGGTGGAGGCCGCGATTTCCTGGGGGGGGGGGGGTTCATGGTGGCATCTGGGAGTCCCCTTTAAAAAGGGGTCCCCCAGATGCCCACCCCCCCTCCCAGGAGAAATGAGTATAGAGGTACTTGTACCCCTTACCCATTTCCTTTAAGAGTTAAGAGTAAATAAACACACAAACACATAGAAAAAGTATTTTAATTGAACAAAAAACATAACCACGAAAAAAGTCCTTTAATATTCTTAATTAACCATTCATACTTACCTGTCCCTTTAAATAAATGATCCCTCGAAATAGCCTCGGAAATGTCCTATCAGTTACAATGTAACAAAGTTATTACAATGTAACAACTTTGTTACATTGTAACTACGCCACACCCGACGTCACTCGCCGCTCAGCCGCCGCATACGCGTCTGCGCTGCACAGACCCGACAGTGCTCTGAGCTATATAGCTCAGAGCTCTCTAAGCATCTTTGAATTTGGGCTCCAAGGAGCCCCATTGGTCCTTAGCAGACCAATGAGGTTCCTTCAAATGAGAAGGAACCCCATTGGTCTGCTAAGGACCAATGGGGCTCCTTGGAGCCCAAATACAAAGATGCTTTAGAGAGCTCTGAGCTATATAGCTCAGAGCTCTGTCGGGTTCAGGACGCTAAGTCCCCGCCGGCTCCGCTGCCCTCCCCGCCTCTCCTACATGTCACCTATATACATGCTGGCATCCATGGGTGCCAGCATGTATATGGGTGACAGGAGTGGGCGGAGTGGACGGCGGGAGCCGGCGGGGACTTAGAGTGTATGCGGCGGCCGGAGGGTGAGCGGCGAGTGACGTCGGGTGCGGTGGAGTTACAAAGTAACAAAGTTGTTACATTGTAACAACTTTGTTACATTGTAACTGATTAGTATATTTCCGAGGATATTGCGTGGGAACTGGCTTTTAAAGGGACAGGTAACTATTAATGGTTAATTAAGAATATTAAAGGACTTTTTTTGTGGTTATGTTTTTTGTTCAATTAAAATACTTTTTCTATGTGTTTGTGTGTCTATTTACTTTTAATTCTTAAAGGAAATGGGTAAGGGGTACAAGTACCTCTATACTCATTTTTCCTGGGAGGGGGGGTGGGCATCTGGGGGACCCCTTTTTAAAGGGGACTCCCAGATGCCACCATGAACCCCCCCCCCCCCCCAGGATATCGCGGCCTCCACCTCCACCGCCCATCGGAGGTGGAGAAGAGCCCCTTGTCCTTGGATTGGACAAGGGCTCGGAGGGGGAGGGGAAAGCTTGGCTGCCCCTCCCCTTCCGAGACCCCCCAATCCATGGACCATGCGGGCTGGTATAGTCAGGGTGCGGAGCCCCACGCGGCCGGTGCTCCGCATTCTGGCTATCCCAGTCTGCATGGGGGACAAGGGGCTAAAGAGGTCTGGGAGGGGGGACCCCACGTCGTTTTTTTTAATATTTCCCACACTCAGAACGAAGTAAGTAAAACTCTTCCCACTTGGGGGAATCTATGAAAATAAAACACTATTGTTACCTGTGCAAAAAAAAAACTGACATTTTCCGCATTTAAAAGACATTTTTGCCCTTGAAACTTAAAAATCGATTTTCTCAAAAACTATAAGGTCTTTTTGAAAAAAAAAATTTTCCTCTTATTCCCACTGATCCCCTTAATATACCCTGTGAATTTGGTGTTCCTAAATTTTAAGCAGGCTTTGCTATTAACCGTTAAAGTCGGCGGGTTTTTAAATGTATATATTTTTCCTTTGAAACTTTAACATCGATTTTCTCAAAAACTATAAGGTCTTTTTGAAAAATTTTTGTCCTCTTATTCCTTCTGATCTCCTTAATATATTCTCCAAATTTGAGGCTCTTGGCACTTAAGGGGGCTTTGCTATTAACCCTTAAAGTCGGCGGCTCCCTAACATTGATCCATGCGTAAATTTTTCCGCTTGGCAGCATGACCTTACGCATTAATTGCTAGTAGGATCTTACGCGTAAGCCAATAACGTAACAACCCGAATTACGGTATTCTTACGCGTAATTGCGTAAGGACTATGCGTAATTACAGACATGTACCGAAATTGAATGTCTACGCCGTTAGCGTAATTCCGTAATGCGTAATAGCGTAAAATTACACGTAATGATCCGTAAGCGTAGCTTTTTCCATTACGCCCAGCACTGCTCTGCCCTTCTCTCCTATTAAGTAGTGGAATCGTTTTATTTTGCGCTTCTCATCACTGGCTGCTACTGTGAGATCCACATACAATGTGAACTCTTCTTTCCATTGCTTACATGCTTGGGTCAGATTAGATGAACTCACATCTAGTTTCCCAGGGGGTTTCAATCCACTCTCCATGCTGTCTTTATCTATACAGGGACACTTTACTCACTGTTGCTGTGGCTGACTCTTCCTTGCAGGGTTGCTGCCTCTTCTTGTGAGTTCAGTTTGTTGCTCTGTTACTCTGAAGTCCTGTACACCGCTGCCACCATGTTTGTTATGTTAGGTTTCTTCCATTTGCAGACACGCATGGTAGATTATAACTGAGTGGCTTTAATCATGCTTATCTCACAAGCCTGTGTCCTTTACACATACACAGGGAGGAACCAACAAGTTGTACAAAACTGAATCCTTAATAACAGTAGTGAGACATCTAGTGGCTAAACTGCAATACTACATATTGCTACAATCAACATCGTCCAATAACAGTTGCATACCTCCCAACATTTCAATGTCCCAAAACGGGATAATTAGGCCAGACCCCTGGCCACACCCCCAACCCCCTAGTCACGCCTACCCCAGAAAAAAAAGTTGTTGTTTTTTTAATAATTTTGTTTAATTACCCCCAAATGGGAGGCGCTGGGAGGGTGCCGGTGGGTGGGGAGGAGGAGGGTGAGGGTGGCCGTGGGTGGGCAGGCAGAGAGAGGGGGAAAAAAGCAGATCGAGGCACCAGCCCGCCCGGTATGCGGCATGGATGGCCGCCGCCATCATTAACCTTCTCCCTCCTAATATGTCCCCCAGTGTCCCCTTCCCCCGCACAGTAAAATGGGCAGCGGAGCGGCCCTTAACTGTTACCACTGCCGTACCGGGATCCAATCTGGTCTTCTCGCTTCCTGCTTCCTGTGACATCACAGGAAGCGAGAAGACCAGATGGGATCCCGGTACGGCAGTGGTAACAGTTAGAGGCCGCTCCGCTGCCCATTTTACTGTGCGGGGGGAAGGGGACACTGGGGGACATATTAGGAGGGAGAAGGATAATGGCGGCGGCGGCGGCCATCCATGCCGCATACCGGGCAGGCTGGTGCCTCGATCGGCTTTTTTCCCCCTCACTCCCCAGCGGCCGGGATCAGGGGGGCAGCGCGGGACAGCGGGACGCCCCCCCAAAATCGGGACCGTCCCGCCAAAAACGGGACGGTTGGGGGCCCTGCAGTTGTGATTGTGGCCCGAGCTCAATCTCCTCCATATCAGTCCCCAGTATGTCCTGAGCTTCAGCCATCAATATGTTCCCACATGCCGGACTGAGGGACAGAATGCTGTTGTCCTGGGAGGGCTGCTGACTACTGGCTGCTGGGGTGGATGTCACATCAAGTGTGGGGCGTTGGCTGCTGCTGCTGCTGCTTGGAGTGCTGCTCACAGTAGAGGTCTGGGATGCAGTCATGATGTCCATCAACACTTCAGGTTCCATCTGCTCAACCACCACACGGGGACCAGAAGCTGTAAAATATTGTGATAACGGCATTGACTGACTCGGCCCAGGCTGTGCTGCCCTTTCTGCTGCACCACGACCCCGTACAGCTAGGCGTCCTCTCCCTGGCTGTGGAGCAGTCCCAGAAGTGGCTGAAGTAATGGAACTCCCTTTCCTGACACCCCCACGAACCCTGCCAGACATGTTGCGAATAAATCACTGCAAAATGAGATGATTAATACCAGTGAGCAGTGAGCACAGTACAACGTAACTGAAGGGTATCTGTTACAACTTGCATGGTTTGTGCGCTGCACCTGGAGCAAAACAGAAACATACGCACAAACCCGCAACCAGGCAGAAGTGTCACTGTTAGGAAAGGACTGACAAACCAGGAGTAAGGCTGGTTTCACAGTGGGACGTTACAGGCGCACGTTAGTGCAGCCTGTAACGCAGCCCACCGCACAGCAATGAAAAATCAATGGGCTGTTCACAGTGCCCACGTTGCGTTACTCAGTAACGCTGCGCCATAACAGAACATACTGCATGCAGTACTTTATAAGCGGCAGAGCCGCATTAGACTGTTTGCACATGCGCTGTAATGTTGGGAAGGAGCGGAGAGCGGCCAGGCACATGGCTAATTAATATTCACTGCACTCAGTGACGTACAGTGTTTACTTCCTGGAGCGGCCGCTCTGTGCGGCGATTGGCCGGGACCACGTGATGCTGCATGCGTCCAAGAGTGCGCATCACGACATCACGGACGCCAGAGTGAGCTGCACAACGCGGCTCACTCCGACGTCCACATCAGAGAGCACCAGGCGTTGTGTTAGGGGCACGTTACGCGACCATAACCTCCCCTAAAACGCAACGTCCTGGTGTGAAACCATCCTAAATGAATGATAAGAATTTATTATTAAATGAAAATAAAGTAATGCTATGCATTAACCTCATGTACAGGAACAATCAGCATTGACTTGCAGGCAAAGTATTCAGCAGGCATACATACACTGCAGCAATAACACAGGCAGCTATATTCACATATACACAGCAATGATGATACCGGCGGATGTATTCAATAAGCATACAAATGTATGAGAATCAGGGTATATACAAGGACCTCTCTGCATAAGGTGATTTATGCAGAGTAGACACAGTGTATATAACTGTGTGCACACTGACTCTGGATCCGGAATAGTATCCACAACATAAAACTAGAAATGTATACAAATACAAGATGTACAATAGAGGAGGAGACACACGGATAGTCAGCAAGCATAGGTCATCAACAGGAGATCAAACAGTACAATAATCGCTAGGCAAAGAATAGTCGGTAATACAAAGCACAAGGTCAACACGGGAGATCTATAGAGCAGAGAAAAAAAATTGTCCACAAAATCAATCAATCACTGGCGTCAGCCTATAGGTGCACTTAGCGGTCATGCATGCCTGAGACACTTGGTTTTGGGCCTTGCAATATCTGATAATGCAAAGGTCCCTGCACGTGTTGTCACTTTAAATGTATCAGGAGGCTGTGGACTGAAGCACAACTTCGAGAATGGCCAAATTTCAGCGTTAAACGTGAAATTCAGATTTATTTCTGCTAGGAAAATGATCGTAATTACAAAAACAATTTTCATTACGAAATTCTGCATAAATTGCACAAATTAAGTTCATTTTTGCGTAATCGTGATTAGGTCATTACGCTCATCACTACTGGTGGTTAAGGTTAGGTGTGGGGTGGTGGGTTGGTTAACCTTTTCCGGACCGACGTAAGTAAATCCTACGCCACACTTGTAGCTGCTCTAGGCTGATGCGGTGTAGGATTTACGCCACCCGCCGTTTCCGCTCCTGATGCGATCATGCTCACCCGACAGGGAAGATTAAGCTGTTATATGACAGCTGACATCTCCCCTCAGTGATCAGGAGCCATCGCGTATGGCTCCCGATCACGTGATCACTATGATCACTATGATCGCCGGCGGATCGTAGTGATCACTGCAAGAGCTGCGGCGGTAGAAAGCTCCCCAACTGTCCCGAATCCTGTGGGACTGTCCCAATTTGGGGAGGTACTCCCGCTATCCCGCGCCACCCCCCTTTTGTCCCGACCAGCTGGGCAGAGAGGGGGAAAAAATTATCAAGGCACCAGCCGCACCAATGCGGGATGCAGGGGCCGGCATTACATTCCTCCCTCCTATCCTCCTAATGTGCCCCCAGTGTCCCCCCCTGCTTGCAGAGTAAAGTGGGCAGCAGAGCGGGCTGTCATCTAATCTTACCATTGATCCTCTCGTACTGGCATCTGGCTTCACTCTACTTCCTGTGACGTCATAGGAAGCAGAGAAGAGGCAGATGCCGGTACGCGAGGATGAATGGTAAGATGACAGCCCGTTCCGCTGTGCACTTTACTCTGCAAGCAGGGGGGGACACTGGGGGCACATTAGGAGGATGGGAGGGAGGAATTTAATGCCGAACCAGCATCCCATATCGGCGCGGCTGGCACTTCAATCATTTTTTTTCCTCCTCCTCCCCACCCACGAGCACCCTCACCCTCCTCCCCACATTATTTAGTTAGTTATATTAGTTATTTAGTGTAGCAAATCGCCCAAAATGCAAATGCGTCGCCTACACCATTTTCGGGCGATTTCCCAGCGATCACATTTGAGTGCTATAGAAGCACTAAACGCGATCGTGGAAAATTGCCGCAGTGTTCAGTGATTTTTCCGCTGAAAAATCACTCCTGCAAAACGCCGCTGTAATCGCTGGCGTTTTGCAAACGCAAGTGTGAATGGGCCCTGAGGGAGTAATAATTTAAAAAAAATCTTTTTGGTAGGCGTGACTAGGGTGCGTGTTGGGGGTGTGCTTAAAGGGAAGGTCCAAGCAAAAAAAATAAAATGAGATTCACTTAGCTGGGGCTTCTACCAGCCCCATGCAGCCATCCTGTGCCCTCGTAGTCACTCACTGCTGCTCCAGTCCCCCGCTGGCAGCTTTCTGACCTCGGAGGTCAGGGCCAAATTGCATACATTTTTACACATTCCCGCTAGTGCAGGAACATTAACACATACATTTTTACGCGTTAGTGGTGAAACGCGTAAATTTTTGTTCCTGCACTAGCTGGAATGCGTAAAAATGTATGCAATGTGGCCCTGACCTCCGAGGTCAGAAAGCTGCCAGCGGGGGACTGGAGCAGCAGTGAGTGACTACGAGGGCACAGGATGGCTGCATGGGGCTGGTAGAAGCAGAACTAGCTGGTGGCGGGGGACTGGAGCAGCAGTGAGTGACTACAAGGGCACAGGATGGCTACATGGGGCTGGTAGAAGCAGAACTAGCTGGTGGCGGGGGAGTGGAGCAGCAGTGAGTGACTACGAGGGCACAGGATGGCTGCATGGGGCTGGTAGAAGCAGAACTAGCTGGCGGGGGACTGGAGCAGCAGTGAGTGACTACAAGGGCACAGGATGGCTACATGGGGCTGGTAGAAGCAGAACTAGCTGGTGGCGGGGGAGTGGAGCAGCAGTGAGTGACTACGAGGGCACAGGATGGCTACATGGGGCTGGTAGAAGCAGAACTAGCTGGTGGCGGGGGACTGGAGCAGCGGTGAGTGACTACAAGGGCACAGGATGGCTGCATGGGGCTGGTAGAAGCAGAACTAGCTGGTGGCGGGGGAGTGGAGCAGCAGTGAGTGACTACGAGGGCACAGGATGGCTACATGGGGCTGGTAGAAGCCCCAGGTAAGTGAATCTCATTTTTTTTTTGCTTGAACCTTCCCTTTAAGGTGTGGCCTAAGTGTCCCGCTTTCTGATATGAAACTGTTAAGAGCATGCGGTAGGCGGGGACAGGGCAGCCATCAGGGGGGTACAACTGACACTGCAGTGAGGGGCCCAGGGCTTCTGAGGGCCCTGGGCCCCCCAAAGTGCTGGAAGGACCGTATGTGCTGGCTGCACACCGCACACCTTGTAACCAGCACACCGCTTCCAGCACTGAGAGAAGAGTGACATCAGTGTTTGAACGTGGGGAGCAGATGAGTGAGCCCGCTACAGGGGACTTTCTATACTGGGGCACCACCTATATTTGGCTACAGGCTATCTATATTGGGCCACCACCTATACCTGGCTACCTATACTGGGGCTGGAACCACCTATACCTGGCTACCTATACTGGGGCACCACCTATACCTGGCTACCTATACTGGGGCACCACCTATACCTGGCTACCTATACTGGGGCACCACCTATACCTGGCTACCTATACTGGGGCACCACCTATACCTGGCTACCTATACTGGGCCACCACCTATACCTGGCTACCTATACTGGGGCTGGAACCACCTATACCTAGCTACCTATACTGGGGCACCACCTATACCTGGCTACCTATACTGGGGCTGGAACCACCTATACCTGGCTACCTATACTGGGGCACCACCTATACCTGGCTACCTATACTGGGGCACCACCTATACCTGGCTACCTATACTGGGCCACCACCTATACCTGGATACCTATACTGGGGCACCACCTATACCTGGCTACCTATACTGGGCCACCACCTATACCTGGCTACCTATACTGGGGCTGGAACCACCTATACCTAGCTACCTATACTGGGGCACCACCTATACTTGGCTACCTATACTGGGGCACCACCTGTACCTGGCTACCTATACTGGGGCACCACCTATACATGGCTACCTTTACTGAGGGCAACACCTATACCTGGCTACCTATACTGGGGCTGGAACCACCTATACCTGGATATCTATACTGGGGGACCACCTATACCTGGCTACCCCTACTGGGGCACCACCTATACATGGCTACCTTTACTGAGGGCAACACCTGTACCTGGCTACCTATACTGGGGCACCACCTATACCTGGCTACCTATACTGGGGCACCACCTATACATGGCTACCTTTACTGAGGGCAATACCTGTACCTGGCTACCTATACTGGGGCACCACCTATACCTGGCTACCTATACTGGGGCACCACCTATACCTGGCTACCTATACTGGGGCACCACCTATACCTGGCTACCTATACTGGGGCACCACCTATACTTGGCTACCTTTACTGAGGGCAACACCTGTACTGGGGCACCAGCTCTACCAGGCTACCTATTCTGGGGGCATCTATACCTGGCTAGAGACAGGGGACAAGAGGTAACACAGGGGGATAAAAGAGGCACAGGGAGAAAAGAGATGAGATGGGAACATGAGGTCACACAGAGGGACACAAAAGAGGCACAAACTGAGGTGAGACAGAGGGGGGACAAAAGAGGCACAGGAAGGAAAGAGGGGGGACAAAAGAGAACAGATAAAGGATAAGAACAGACCCACGAGTTCCTATCTCATTTGATAACCGGGGACTACCTGTATGTTGCTAGTATTTGGCTCCCCCCACAACATGCCATGGTCACACCCACTTTTTGCTGCATCACGCTGTGCAGCGCCGGGCCGAGGCAGAGGCGAGAGAGGCTCCAGCCTCGGGGCGCAGTGTAGTAGGGGGCGCACAACTCACTTAGCTATCTTTCCCCTATTGTGTCTGAAGCAAGAGATAAATAAGAAAAAGGGGATACATGGCAGTGACTGCAAGCCAGATAACTAGAGATTAGGGTGTTGGGATTGTTTGGGGCCCTGGGGTGCCTCTTACCCTGATAGCAATCAGTGTGTGACGCCTGGGGTGGGAGGGGTGGAGGGGTGCACTTTGGTGTCTCAGCCTTGGGTGCTGGAAATCCTTGTCCCAGCTCTGACGCTGTGCATTTCGCTTTCTTCAATGTTGGAGCCATGCACATTTTTCGCCACAGCGCACTTTGCTCACGGACACAGGGGTGGGGTGGCTAGTGAGCGGGCACAGAAACCAGTGGGTGGGCCCAGGGAGGGGAGCCAAGGCCTGATGATGCGTGAGGGGCCCCAAAATTTCTGATGTCGGCCCTGGGCGGGGAAGAAGAGGATCTATTCGCCTCCCTGCCGTACCCCCGGCGATCGACACTCCGACACTCTCCTCCGCTCTGGCCGGCATCCCTGTTCGCTCTGACGTCAGTGCCGGGTTGATGATGTCATCAAGCCGCGACCTGGAACTGAGCGGCAGTACGAGCGTGGATGCCGGCCAGAGCGGAGGTTTCCACTGTGGCTCATCGCTGGAGCCTGGAAGGTGAATAAAGGATGCTGGCTACAGGGGGGACACACAGCCCAGCTAGCAAAAGAGGGGATCCAGCTGCCTGACTCCCCCCCCCCCCCCAAAACACCCGCCTCTCCCCCCATGCAAATTTTCCTGGTCCTTAAGAAGGGTTAGGCAACCCAAATGGTTAAGTTGTCAGGGGGGCATTAGTGATATAAATTGGATAACATTTGTTTTCCCTTTACTGTGTATTGACATCTGATTGATTGATTTTTCTGTTGCTTATTGTCTGTCTATAAGCATATATCTCACATATATATATTTCTTTGCTAGTACAAGAGCAGAGATCTCCTATAAACATCAAAGTCCCACTCATTTTGCCGGGAATTTAAGGAACTACGTCTGCCGGCTTCCAGATGTCACAGCTGCTTCTACCACTATACCAAAATAATCTCCGAGAACTAAATTCCAGACCGCTGAAGGGTATCCCGTGGACAGCATGCCTGAAGTTAGAAAAGATTGACCATGCGATTGCTGCATATGTTACAGAAACCGAGGATAGAAGATCTGCAAAGCACAGCAAAATGAACACGCAACAACACAGACTCTGACGCAACAACACAGACTCTGACGCAACAACACAGACTGAGCTCGACGACATTCCCCTTACTTATTTACTAACCCCGGCTCTAATATTGTATGTCATTGCAACTATAAAAGGCTCTATAAAGCAAAAATACAAGAAGAAATCATTTAAAGGACTAAGCTGCTTGTCTGTGTCTTATTCCTCAATGCATGCATAGATTGAGAGGTGTACATGGAAATGGAATGGGAGGGGCTGCTAGGCATGGATTGTACACGTGGAATGAGAGATGTACATGGAATGGGAGGGGCTGCTAGGCATGGATTGTACACATGGAATGAGAGGTGTACATGGAATGGGAGGGGCTGCTAGGCATGGATTGTACACGTGGAATGAGAGATGTACATGGAATGGGAGGGGCTGCTAGGCATGGATTGTACACATGGAATGAGAGGTGTACATGGAATGGGAGGGGCTGCTGGGCATGGATTGTACACGTGGAATGAGAGGTGTACACAGAATGGAAGAGGCTGCTGGGCCTGGATTGTAGACGTGGAATGAGAGGTGTACATGGAATGGGAGGGGCTGCTAGGCATGGATTGTACATGTGGAATGAGAGGTGTACATGGAATAGGAGGGGCTGCTAGGCATGGATTGTACACGTGGAATGAGAGGTGTACACAGAATGGGAGGGGCTGCTGGGCCTGGATTGTACACGTAGAATGAGAGGTGTACACAGAATGGGAGGGGCTGCTGGGCCTGGATTGTACACGTGGAATGAGAGGTGTACATGGAATGGGAGGGGCTGCTAGGCATGGATTGTACATGTGGAAGGAGAGGTGTACATGGAATGGGAGGGGCTGCTAGGCATGGATTGTACATGTGGAAGGAGAGGTGTACACAGAATGGGAAGGGCTGCTGGGCATGGATTGTACATGTGGAAGGAGAAGTGTACATGGAATGGGAGGGGCTGCTAGGCATAGATTGTACACGTGGAATGAGAGGTGTACACAGAATGGGAGGGGCTGCTGGGCATGGATTGTACACGTGGGATGAGAGGTGTACACAGAATGGGAGGGGCTGCTGGGCCTGGATTGTACATGTGGAAGGAGAAGTGTACATGGAATGGGAGGGGCTGCTAGGCATAGATTGTACACGTGGAATGAGAGGTGTACACAGAATGGGAGGGGCTGCTGGGCATGGATTGTACACGTGGAATGAGAGGTGTACACAGAATGGGAGGGGCTGCTGGGCCTGGATTGTACATGTGGAATGAGAGGTGTACATGGAATGGGAGGGGCTGCTAGGCATGGATTGTGCACGTGGAATGAGAGGTGTACACAGAATGGGAGAGGCTGCTAGGCATGGATTGTACACGTGGAATGAGAGGTGTACACAGAATGGGAGGGGCTGCTGGGCATGGATTGTACATGTGGAATGAGAGGTGTACACGGAATGGGAGGGGCTGCTAGGCCTGGATTGTACACGTGGAATGAGAGGTGTACATGGAATGGGAGGGGCTGCTGGGCATGGATTGTACACGTGGAATGAGAGGTTAAGGAAAGGTGTGGGGGGGGGGGGAAGGCTGCGCATCCCTAAACACATGCTGCAATTTAATGGTTAATCGCACAGGCATACACCGCCTCTGCCAGACTGAAAATGCATGCCCTGCATCCTAGACAAGTGTTAACATTTATTAAACTAGGAGGAACTTTAGCTTCCAATATGGTTTGCATGCAAAGTATATTATACTAGACACTTGCGCCACGGTGAGGCAGACCTCCGGGCAAGTGACCTAACCTAAATTTAAAACCTTGGGAGCAGCTAAGCAAGAAAAATGTGTAACTTACATTTGGTAGAACAGCGAGGAGAACGCCAGCGCATACCACTAAGGCTGCATCTGAAATGGCCACCAGCTCAGTGTGCAGCACCTATATAGACTCTCTGCACACTTCACATTCAATTCAGATGTAAATCATATGCAAATCTGCTACTACTTATCATGCAAACAGGAAACTAAGGAGGAGGGGCTGGGAGCAGCTAACCTGACAGTTACATAGTTACAAAGTTAAGGAAAGGTGGGGGGAAAGGCTGCCTCCTCCTTAGTTTCCTGTTTGCATGATAAGTAGTAGCAGATTTGCATATGATTTGCATCTGAATTGAATGCGAAGTGTGCAGAAAGATTATTAGAGGTGCTGCACACTGAGCTGGTGGTCATTTCAGATGCAGCCTTAGTGGTATGCGCTGGCGTTCTCCTCACTGTAGAATGAGAGGTGTACATGGAATGGGAGGGGCTGCTAGGCATGGATTGTACACGTGTAATGAGAGGTGTACATGGAATGGGAGGGGCTGCTAGGCATGGATTGTACATGTGGAATGAGAGGTGTACACAGAATGGGAGGGGCTGCTGGGCATGGATTGTACATGTGGAATGAGAGGTGTACACAGAAGGGGAGGGGCTGCTAGGCATGGATTGTACACGTGGAATGAGAGGTGTACACAGAATGGGAGGGGCTGCGAGGCATGGATTATACATGTGGAATGAGGTGTACATGGAATGGGAGGGGCTGCGAGGCATGGATTATACACGTGGAATGAGAGGTGTACATGGAATGGGAGGGGCTGCTGGGCATGGATTGTACATGTGGAATGAGAGGTGTACACAAAATGGGAGGGGCTGCTGGGCATGGATTGTACATGTGGAATGAGAGGTGTACATGGAATGGGAGGGGCTGCTAGGCATGGATTGTACATGTGGAATGAGAAGTGTACACAGAATGGGAGGGGCTGCTGGGCATGGATTGTACATGTGGAATGAGAGGTGTACATGGAATGGGAGGGGCTGCTAGGCATGGATTGTACATGTGGAATGAGAAGTGTACACGGAATGGGAGGGGCTGCTAGGCATGGATTGTACACGTGGAATGAGAGGTGTACATGGAATGGGAGGGGCTGCTAGGCATGGATTGTACACGTGGAATGAGAGATGTACATGTAATGGGAGGGGCTGCTAGGCATGGATTGTACACGTGGAATGAGAGGTGTACACGGAATGGGAGGGGCTGCTAGGCATGGATTGTACACGTGGAATGAGAGGTGTACATGGAATAGGAAGGGCTGCTAGGCATGGATTGTACGCGTGGAATGAGAGGTGTACACAGAATGGGAGGGGCTGCTAGGCATGGATTGTACATGTGGAATGAGAGGTGTACATGGAATGGGAGGGGCTGCTAGGAATGGATTGTACTCATGGAATGAGAGGTGTACACAGAAGGGGAGGGGCTGCTAGGCATGGATTGTACACGTGGAATGAGAGGTGTACACAGAATGGGAGGGGCTGCGAGGCATGGATTATACATGTGGAATGAGGTGTACATGGAATGGCAGGGGCTGCGAGGCATGGATTATACACATGGAATGAGAGGTGTACATGGAATGGGAGGGGCTGCTGGGCATGGATTGTACATGTGGAATGAGAGGTGTACACAGAATGGGAGGGGCTGCTGGGCATGGATTGTACATGTGGAATGAGAGGTGTACATGGAATGGGAGGGGCTGCTAGGCATGGATTGTACACGTGGAATGAGAGGTGTACACAGAATGGGAGGGGCTGCGAGGCATGGATTATACATGTGGAATGAGGTGTACATGGAATGGGAGGGGCTGCGAGGCATGGATTATACACGTGGAATGAGAGGTGTACATGGAATGGGAGGGGCTGCTGGGCATGGATTGTACATGTGGAATGAGAGGTGTACACAAAATGGGAGGGGCTGCTGGGCATGGATTGTACATGTGGAATGAGAGGTGTACATGGAATGGGAGGGGCTGCTAGGCATGGATTGTACATGTGGAATGAGAAGTGTACACAGAATGGGAGGGGCTGCTGGGCATGGATTGTACATGTGGAATGAGAGGTGTACATGGAATGGGAGGGGCTGCTAGGCATGGATTGTACATGTGGAATGAGAAGTGTACACGGAATGGGAGGGGCTGCTAGGCATGGATTGTACACGTGGAATGAGAGGTGTACATGGAATGGGAGGGGCTGTTAGGCATGGATTGTACACGTGGAATGAGAGATGTACATGTAATGGGAGGGGCTGCTAGGCATGGATTGTACACGTGGAATGAGAGGTGTACACGGAATGGGAGGGGCTGCTAGGCATGGATTGTACACGTGGAATGAGAGGTGTACATGGAATAGGAAGGGCTGCTAGGCATGGATTGTACGCGTGGAATGAGAGGTGTACACAGAATGGGAGAGGCTGCTGGGCCTGGATTGTACAAGTAGAATGAGAGGTGTACAATGGAATTGGAGGGGCTGCTGTTCATGGATTGTACATGTGGAATGAGAGGTGTACACAGAATGGGAGGGGCTGCTAGGCATGGATTGTACACGTGGAATGAGAGGTGTACATGGAATGGGAGGGGCTGCTGCTGCTCCATGCTTTGTACAAACACTGCTGCTTCATGCTCAGTACACACACTGCTGCTCCATGCTCTGTACACACGGTGCTGCTCCATGCTCTGTACACACGCTGCTGCTCCATGCCCTGTACACACACTGCTGCTCCATGCTCTGTACACACACTGCTGCTCCATGCTCTGTACACACACTGCTGCTCCATGCTCTGTACAAACACTGCTGCTCCATGGTCTGCACACACATACTGCTGCTCCATGCTCTGCATACACGCTGTTGCTCCATGCTCTATATACACGCTGCTGCTCCATGCTCCAGAGCATGGAGCAGCAGTGGTGGGTGTACAGAGCATGGAGCAGCAGCGTGTGTACAGAGCATGGAGCAGCAGCGTGTGTACAGAGCATGGAGCAGCAGCGTGTGTACAGAGCATGGAGCAGCAGTGGGTGTACAGAGCATGGAGCAGCAGTGTGTAGAGAGCATGGAGCAGCAGCATGTGTACAGAGCATGAAGCAGCAGTGTGTGTACAGAGCATGAAGCAGCAGTGTGTACAGAGCATGGAGCAGCAATGTGTGTACAGAGCATGAAGCAGCAGTGTGTGTACAGAGCATGAAGCAGCAGTGTGTGTACACGGCATGGAGCAGCAGCGTGTGTACAGAGCATGGAGCAGCAGCGTGTGTACAGAGCATGGAGCAGCAGCGTGTGTACAGAGCATGGAGCAGCAGTGTGTGTACAGAGCATGGAGCAGCAGTGTGTGTACAGAGCATGGAGCAGCAGTGTGTGTACAGAGCATGGAGCAGCAGCGTGTACAGAGCATGGAGCAGCAGCATGTACACAGAGCATTTGTGCAGCAGTGTGTGTACAGAGCATGGAGCAGCAGCGTGTGTACAGAGCATGGAGCAGCAGTGTGTGTACAGAGCATGGAGCAGCAGTGTGTGTGCAGAGCATGGAGCAGCAGCATGTGTACAGAGCATGGAGCAGCGTGTATACAGAGCATGGAGCAGCAGCGTGTGTACAGAGTATGGAGCAGCAGTGTGTGTACAGAGCATGGAGCAGCAGTGTGTGTACAGAGCATGGAGCAGCAGGGTGTGTACAGAGCATGGAGCAGCAGCATGTGTACAGAGCATGGAGAAGCAGCATGTACACAGAGCATTTGAGCAGCAGTGTGTGTACAGAGCATGGAGCAGCAGTGTGTGTACAGAGCATGGAGCAGCAGCGTTTGTACAGAACATGGAGCAGCAGCGTGTGTACAGGGCATGGAGCAGCAGCATGTGTACAGAGCATGGAGTAGCAGCTTGTGTACAGAGCATGGAGCAGCAGCATGTGTACAGAGCATGGAGCAGCGTGTGTACAGAGCATGGATCAGCAATGTACGTACAGAGCATGGAGCAGCAGCATGTGTACAGAGCATGGAGCAGCAGTGTGTGAACAGAGCATGGAGCATCAGTGTGTGTACAGAGCATGGAGCAGCAGCATGTGTACAGAGCATGGAGCAGCAGCATGTGTACAGAGCATGGAGCAGCAGCGTGTGTACAGGGCATGGAGTAGCAGCGTGTCTACAGAGCATGGAGCAGCGGTGTGTACAGAGAATGGAGCAGCAGTGTGTGTACGGAGCATGGAGCAGCAGCATGTGTACAAAGCATGGAGCAGCATTGTGTGCACAGAGCATGGAGCAGCAGTGTGTGTACCAAGCATGGAGCAGCAGTGTGTGTACAGAGCAAGGAGCAGCAGCGTGTGCACAGGGCATGGAGCAGCAGCGTGTGTACAGAGCATGGAGCAGCAGTGTGTGTACAGAGCATGGAGCAGCAGTGTGGGTACAGAGCATGGAGCAGCAGTGTGGGTACAGAGCATGGAGCAGCAGGGTGGGTACAGAGCATTGAGCAGCAGCATGTGTACAGAGCATGGTGCAGCAGTGTGTGTACAGAGCATGGAGCAGCAGCGTGTGTACAGAGCAAGGAGCAGCAGCGTGTGCACAGGGCATGGAGCAGCAGCGTGTGTACAGAGCATGGAGCACCAGTGTGTGTACAGAGCATGGAGCACCAGTGTGGGTACAGAGCATGGAGCAGCAGGGTGGGTACAGAGCATGGAGCAGCAGCATGTGTACAGAGTATGGAGCAGGAGCGTGTGTACAGAGCATGGAGCAGCAGTGTGTTTACAGAACATAGAGCAGCAATGTGTGTACAGAGCATGGAACAGCTGCGTGTGTACAGAGCATGGAGCAGCAGTGTGTGTACAGAGCATGGAGCAGCAGCGTGTGTACAGAGCATGGAGCAGCAGCATGTGTACAGAGCAATGGTTAGTAGCAGCGTGTGTACAGAGCATGGAGCAGCAGCGTGTGTACAGAGCATGGAGCAGCAGTGTGTGTACAGAACATGGAGCAGCAGGGTGTGTACAGAGCATGGAGCAGCAGCATGTGTACAGAGCATGGAGAAGCAGCATGTACACAGAGCATTTGAGCAGCAGTGTGTGTACAGAGCATGGAGCAGCAGTGTGTGTACAGAGCATGGAGCAGCAGCGTTTGTACAGAACATGGAGCAGCAGCGTGTGTACAGGGCATGGAGCAGCAGCATGTGTACAGAGCATGGAGTAGCAGCTTGTGTACAGAGCATGGAGCAGCAGCATGTGTACAGAGCATGGAGCAGCGTGTGTACAGAGCATGGATCAGCAATGTACGTACAGAGCATGGAGCAGCAGCATGTGTACAGAGCATGGAGCAGCAGTGTGTGAACAGAGCATGGAGCATCAGTGTGTGTACAGAGCATGGAGCAGCAGCATGTGTACAGAGCATGGAGCAGCAGCATGTGTACAGAGCATGGAGCAGCAGCGTGTGTACAGGGCATGGAGTAGCAGCGTGTCTACAGAGCATGGAGCAGCGGTGTGTACAGAGAATGGAGCAGCAGTGTGTGTACGGAGCATGGAGCAGCAGCATGTGTACAAAGCATGGAGCAGCATTGTGTGCACAGAGCATGGAGCAGCAGTGTGTGTACCAAGCATGGAGCAGCAGTGTGTGTACAGAGCAAGGAGCAGCAGCGTGTGCACAGGGCATGGAGCAGCAGCGTGTGTACAGAGCATGGAGCAGCAGTGTGTGTACAGAGCATGGAGCAGCAGTGTGTGTACAGAGCAAGGAGCAGCAGCATGTGTACAGAGCATGGAGCAGCAGCGTGTGTACAGGGCATGGAGTAGCAGCGTGTCTACAGAGCATGGAGCAGCGGTGTGTACAGAGAATGGAGCAGCAGTGTGTGTACGGAGCATGGAGCAGCAGCATGTGTACAAAGCATGGAGCAGCATTGTGTGCACAGAGCATGGAGCAGCAGTGTGTGTACCAAGCATGGAGCAGCAGTGTGTGTACAGAGCAAGGAGCAGCAGCGTGTGCACAGGGCATGGAGCAGCAGCGTGTGTACAGAGCATGGAGCAGCAGTGTGTGTACAGAGCATGGAGCAGCAGTGTGGGTACAGAGCATGGAGCAGCAGTGTGGGTACAGAGCATGGAGCAGCAGGGTGGGTACAGAGCATTGAGCAGCAGCATGTGTACAGAGCATGGTGCAGCAGTGTGTGTACAGAGCATGGAGCAGCAGCGTGTGTACAGAGCAAGGAGCAGCAGCGTGTGCACAGGGCATGGAGCAGCAGCGTGTGTACAGAGCATGGAGCACCAGTGTGTGTACAGAGCATGGAGCACCAGTGTGGGTACAGAGCATGGAGCAGCAGGGTGGGTACAGAGCATGGAGCAGCAGCATGTGTACAGAGTATGGAGCAGGAGCGTGTGTACAGAGCATGGAGCAGCAGTGTGTTTACAGAACATAGAGCAGCAATGTGTGTACAGAGCATGGAACAGCTGCGTGTGTACAGAGCATGGAGCAGCAGTGTGTGTACAGAGCATGGAGCAGCAGCGTGTGTACAGAGCATGGAGCAGCAGCATGTGTACAGAGCAATGGTTAGTAGCAGCGTGTGTACAGAGCATGGAGCAGCAGCGTGTGTACAGAGCATGGAGCAGCAGCATGTGTACAGAGCATGTAGCAGCAACATGTGTACAGAGCATGTAGCAGCAGCGTGTGTACAGAGCATGGAGCAGCAGGGTGTGTACAGAGCATGGGGTGGGAGCAGCAGGGTGTGTAAAGAGCATGGAGCAGCAGCATATTTACAGAGCATGGAGCAGCAGTGTGTGTACAGAGCATGGAGTAGCAGCAGGTTGTGTACAGAGCATGGAGCAACAGCAGGTGTACAGAGCATGGAGCAGCAGTGTGTGTATAGAGCATGTAGCAGCAGGGTGTGTACAGAGCATGGAGCAGCAGCATATGTACAGAGCATGGAGCAGCAGCATGTGTACAGAGCATGTAGCAGCAGGGTGTGTACAGAGCATGGAGCAGCAGCATGTGTACAGAGCATGGGGTGGGAGCAGCAGGGTGTGTAAAGAGCATTGAGCAGCAGCATGTGTACAGAGCATGTAGCAGCAGCGTGTGTACAGAGCATGGAGCAGCAGGGTGTGTACAGAGCATGGGGTGGGAGCAGCAGGGTGTGTAAAGAGCATGGAGCAGCAGCATGTTTACAGAGCATGGAGCAGCAGTGTGTGTACAGAGCATGGAGTAGCAGCAGGTTGTGTACAGAGCATGGAGCAACAGCATGTGTACAGAGCATGGAGCAGCAGCATGGGTACAGAGCATGGAGCAGCAGCGTGTGTACAGAGCATGGAGCAGCAGCGTGTGTACAGAGCATGGAGCAGCAGTGTGTGTACGGAGCATGGAGCAGCAGGGTGTGTACAGAGCAGGGAGGAACAGCGTGTGTACAGAGCTTGGAGCAGCAGCGTATGTACAGAGCATGGAACAGCAGCGTGTGTACAAAGCAAGGAGCAGCAGTGTGTGTACAGAGCAAGGAGCAGCAGCGTGTGTACAGAGCAAGGAGCAGCAGCGTGTGTACAGAGCATGGAGCAGAAGCGTGTGTACAAAGCAAGGAGCAGCAGCGTGTGTACAAAGCAAGGAGCAGCAGCATGTGTAAAGAGCAAGGAGCAGCAGCGTGTGTACAGAGCAAGGAGCAGCAGCGTGTGTACAGAGCATGGAGCAGCAGCGTATGTACAGAGCAAGGAGCAGCAGCGTGTGTACAAAGCAAGGAGCAGCAGCGTGTGTACAGAGCAAGGAGCAGCAGCGTGTTTACAGAGCAAGGAGCAGCAGCGTGTGTACAAAGCTTGGAGCAGCAGCGTATGTACAGAGCATGGAACAGCAGCGTGTGTACAAAGCAAGGAGCAGCAGCGTGTGTACAGAGCAAGGAGCAGCAGCGTGTGTACAGAGCAAGGAGCAGCAGCGTGTGTACAGAGCAAGGAGCAGCAGCGTGTGTACAGAGCAATGAGCAGCAGCATGTGTACAGAGCTTGGAGCAGCAGCGTATGTACAGAGCATGGAACAGCAGCATGTGTACAAAGCAAGGAGCCGCAGCGTGTGTACAGAGCAAGGAGCAGCAGCGTGTGTACAGAGCATGGAGCAGCAGCGTGTGTACAGAGCAAGGAGCAGCAGCGTGTGTACAGAGCAAGGAGCAGCAGCATGTGTACAGAGCAAGGAGCAGCAGCGTGTGTACAGAGCAAGGAGCAGCAGCGTGTGTACAGAGCAAGGAGCAGCAGCGTGTGTACAAAGCAAGGAGGAGCAGCGTGTGTACAAAGCAAGGAGCAGCAGCGTGTGTACAGAGCAAGGAGCAGCAGCGTGTGTACAGAGCTTGGAGCAGCAGCGTATGTACAGAGCATGGAACAGCAGCGTGTGTACAAAGCAAGGAGCAGCAGCATGTGTACAGAGCAAGGAGCAGCAGCGTGTGTACAGAGCAAGGAGCAGCAGCGTGTGTACAGAGCTTGGAGCCGCAGCGTATGTACAGAGCATGGAACAGCAGCGTGTGTACAAAGCAAGGAGCAGCAGCGTGTGTACAGAGCAAGGAGCAGCAGCATGTGTACAGAGCAAGGAGCAGCAGCGTGTGTACAGAGCAAGGAGCAGCAGTGTGTGTACAGAGCATGGAGCAGCAGTGTGTGTACAGAGCATGGAGCAGCAGCGTGTGTACAGAGCATGGAGCAGCAGCGTGTGTACAGAGCAAGGTGCAGCAGCGTGTGTACAGAGCAAGGAGCAGCAGCGTGTGTACAGAGCAAGGAGCAGCAGTGTGTGTACAGAGCATGGAGCAGCAGTGTGTGTACAGAGCAAGGAGCAGCAGTGTGTGTACAGAGCATGGAGCAGCAGTGTGTGTACAGAGCATGGAGCAGCAGTGTGTGTACAGAGCATGGAGCAGCAGCGTGTGTACAGAGCATGGAGCAGCAGCGTGTGTACAGAGCAAGGTGCAGCAGTGTGTATACAGAGCATGGAGCAGCAGTGTGTGTACAGAGCAAGGAGCAGCAGTGTGTGTACAGAGCATGGAGCAGCAGTGTGTGTACAGAGCAAGGAGCAGCAGTGTGTGTACAGAGCATGGAATAGCTCTGGAGAACGTAACAAAGGCCCAGTGCACACCAAAAACCTCCAGCAGAACTGCAAAGCGCTAGAGGTTTTTGAAGCAGATTTCAGAGCAATTCTAGGCATGTGGGGAGAGGTTTTCTAAACATGCCTAGCATTTTTTGGAGTGTTTTTGTGCAGCAGATTACATATGTTGTTACAGTAAAGCTGTCACTGAACAGCTTCTGTAACAAAAACTCCTGGAGAACCGCTCTGATCTAGCGTTTTTCAGAGCGGTTTTCCACTTTCCTATACTCTACATTGAGGCAGAAATGTTTCAGAAATCCAAAAAATGCTGCAGCCCCCGAGTTTGCGTTTGTGGAAAAAACGACCCGCTCTGGTGTGCATCGTCCCATTCACTTTCATTAGCCAAGCGGTTTTCCCCCTGCAGGCGTTTTAAAAACTGCTTCAGAACCGCTCTGATGTGCACCAGCCCTGAGTCAGGTATGAGCACAGCCCTGTGCCCTGCTGTGCGAATGCTTCACTTTCCCCTTCATTACCAATGCCAGCTGTCCTCATTATTATCTGTATCAAAACTTCTCCTGATCAATCCCCTTGTCGGTCGGTGAGACGGGAAATTGCATTATGTGTACCCAGCAGCAAGCTTTCTTATTATATTATTATACTGTATTGTGAGTGGCTGAGGGAGACCTTTCAGGAATCCCCCCTTAAAAATCCTGGGTTTGCCCCTGACGAGTGCCTGTACCCCTTGACTCTGCTCACATGGGGCTTGATTGACAAAGCGGTGCAAAGTGTTTGCACGCCAGTGAAAAGCCCCTTATCACGCCTAAACTCACTTTAGGCATGATAAGAAGCAACTCGCACGAATTTTCCGCGCGCAAAGTTTTGCGCGCGCGCAGCGTCCCCGCTTCGCGCGAAGCTCCCATTAAGCCCTATGGGACTTTGCGCGCGCACGTACTTCGCGCGAGTTACAACAAAAATCGGTGATAACTCAGTGGTGCAAAGGTTATCACTCCTAAAGTCTTTTAGGCGTGATAACTGAGTTATCACCGCTTTGTGAATCGAGCCCATGGAGACCACGCAGGGGTCCGTTTGCCGGTCATCAGGAAAACATAGGCTATTTCCCCCATGCACCCAACCAAGCCCTTCCAAGCAAGAATTCTCCAGTTGGGTGGATGTCTGATCAATCGTTTCAACGGATTTCAGCTGGAAACCAATCAAGCTGATCGTTGCAGCATTGATACCTGCCAAATTCAACCAATATCGGCTGGATATCGATGCCAGAATTGTATCAGCTCCATCATTCTTTCTTTCCAGATTTGAATTTCTACCTATGCTAGATAAACAGCAGAAGCCATTATTGGCACTGAACTATCATCACTGGAACTTTTGTATAATACTCGCAGCGTGAGAAGGGCCAAAAGCATTATCAAGGACAACACTCACCCTGGAAATGCCCTGTTTGAGTTCCTTCCATCAGGTAAACGTTTTAGATCAATCCGCACACACACAAACAGACTGAAAGACAGCTTTTTCCCATCTGCCATAAACTTGATGAACTCTGAATCCTCTCTGAAATAAAATAATTAACACTGTGTACAAATTGTTTAAACATCTGTAATACCTGGCATACTTGTATAATTTCTTCTCTTCCTTGTTACTATCACTATGTTCCCTATATGCACCGTGGTTGTCATGAAAAGTAATTTCGTTGTGTTACACAATGACAATAAAGTGAATTGAATTGAATAGCTGCTCAGCCCGCGTACGTTAAAAAGGGGCACTGGGAAAAAAGGGCGTGGGGTTTTAAACGATAAACATGGATAACGTTTAAAAATATAATGTACTATATTTCGTTTAAATATTCGTTTTTATAAAGTTATATATCATTAAATAATGTTCATGAAATCGGCAATTGTGAAAACGTTAATCTTCCGTTTAAAAAGTGAAATGTATAATAACGTTTAAAAAAAAAAAATTATTAAGTAACCCTCCTTGTACCTACCCCTAACCCCTAGACCCCCATATTGGTGCCTAAACCTAAGACCCCCCTGGTGGTGCCTAAACCTAAGACCCCCCTGGTGGTGCCTAAACCTAAGACCCCCCTGGTGGTGCCTAACCCTAAGACCTCCCCTGGTGGTGCCTAAACCTAAGACTCCTCTGATGGTGCCTAAACCTAAGACTCCCCTGATGGTGCCTAAACCTAAGACCCCCCTGGTGGTGCCTAAACCTAAGACCCTCCTTAGTGATCACTGTATTGTGTGTAGAATAATGTTTTAGAAACAGTAAAATATATTACAATTTACGTTACGTACTGATCGCTTTATTTTGTGAATAATAATGTTTTACAAACAGTAAGGGATAACATTTAAAATAATGTTTTATTGAACTAGGAAACGTAAATCATCACAAGCAGTTATAAAACATTAAAAATCTTCGGGCGCACTTGGAAAACGTTATTATTCTCGGGCGCCCTTTTTTCTCGTTCGGCGCCCAGTATACGATATTTATTATGGGAGTGAATGGCAGCGCCCGATTTGTCCACTAGCCTCCTGCGCCCTTTTTTACTGTTACCGCTCAGCCCTGCTCCTGATCAGATAGCTGCAATCAAAGACCTGTCTGTAATGTTACTGCAGTATTATGTGTCCCTTTTATGTAAAGGGGCGTACACACGTCCAACTTTTTTGAGCAACTTGTCATCTGACTTGTCGCTTGAATGACAAATTGGACGTGTGTATGCCCCATCAAGCGACTGACTGGTTTGCCCAATTCGCTCAGCAGATCTGTTGGACCAATTGTTGTTGAAACGACTGTTAGGGCTCGCTCACACTAGAGGTGCTTTTGGACTTTTTTAAGCGTCTACGATTTTTCAAAAGCGCCCTAAAAGTGGCTACACCATGCTTTCCTGTGGTGTAGTTCAGATTGGAGCGTTCCGTGCGCTGTCAGTTGACATAAGCACTGCATGGATGATTTTCATGGAGATTTGTTTCAATGGAAGGTATGGGAAAAACGCAAAACGCTCACAAAATCGCTTTGTGCAGCAATTGCGTTCACATTTTTAAGAATAAATACATTGTATTTATTCTTTTCCAGATCGAAGAATTCACTTCCTGACTTGCGTCAGGAAGTGAATCAAAAAACCGCTCTGGAAAACCGCTTACAAAAACTCTTAGCAAAAACGCCCAGCGCACACAGAAATCGCAAAACAAAAATGCGTAGAAAAAGCCCAATGCCAATGGACACGCTGGCGGAACGCAATGGGAACGAGGCCTTAGTCGTTTGTCTAATTAATATACAACCTTTTGGGGACCGCCTGCATTAGATCCTGCGCCACACTTGTGGCTGTTCTAGCCTGATGCAGCGTAGGATCTACTCCACCCGCCGTTTCTGCTTCTGACGCGATCGTGCACACCCGAGAGGGGAGATTAAGTTGTCATATGACAGCTGACATCTCCCCTCAGTGATTAGAAGCCATCGCGTATGGCTTCTGATCATGTGATCACTACGATCGCCGGCGGATCATAGTCATCACTGTGACAGCTGCGGCAGTAGGGGGGAAAGAAGAGGATCCACTCACCTTCCTGCTGTTCCCGCGACGATCGGCGCCCCCCCTCCGCTCTGCCCGGCATTGCTCCTCGCTGTGACGTAAGTCCCGGGCCGCGGCTTGATGTCATCATCAAGCCACGACCTGGGACTTAGCATCAGAACGAGCGGGGATGCCAGCCAGAGCGGAGGTGTGTCCACAGCGGCTCATCGCTGGAGCCTGGAAGGTGAGTGAAAGCTGCTGGTGAAAGGGGGGGCACCTGGCCACACAAGGGGGACACAGCTCAGCTAGCCCTAACGGGATCCGGCTGCCTGGTTTCCCAAACGTGCGTCCTCCCCCCTCCCATGCAAAAGTGCCTGGTCCTTAGGCAGCCGGTCCGGAAAGGGTTAAACAACAAGCCATTTGATCAGTCATTTAATCTGGTTCATTGTTCTATCCAGTCCATTGTCCATTATCAAGTTGGTTAAACAACATGTAAATTAGGTAAATTAGCATATCAGCCACTTTGTTGGTCATTGTGTACAGGGTGTCTGAATGACTTGTTGTTGGCACTTCAATTTGTTCAAATGGCAATCAGGTTTAAAGTTGGACTTGTGTACACACCTTTAAGGTAGCCATCCATACACTGGTCGATTTGCCATCAGATTCAACCAACAGATAGATCCCTCTCTGATCAGAGAGGGATCATATGGCTGCCTCTACTGCAAACAGATTGTGAATCGATTTCAGCCTGAAACCACCTGTCCCCCCCCCCCCCCGCATACATTACCTGAAGCCTGGTCCCGGCAGGCATCTTCTCCGCATCACGGGGTCCGCGTATAACTTTCTGTCACTCCAGTGACAGCGGAAGTTCAAATAGAGCGCCCTCTATTTGTACTTCCGCTGTCACTGCAGTGTCACAGGAAGTTATGCCGGATGCCGTGATGCGGAAGGTGATGTGGAGAAGATGCCAGCTTCAGGTAATGTATACCTGCGTCGATCGTACGCCACTAGCGATGCGCTCCCTACCTGCGGGTGATCGACGGTAAGTTCCCACACAGAGCGATCGACGGGACCGATCTATGTCGGGACGAAATAGATCGAAATTTAGCGTTTAGCGTGAACAATGTGACAGCAGATTCGATCCCAGTGATCGAATCTGCTGTCGATCGCCGGGAAATCGGCTAGTGTATGGCCGGCTTTAGTCTTCAAAGGGTTTATCCTGGAGTGGGGGAGTTTGTAAAAATGAGAGCTTGTTGTTTCCCTAGTGCTGCATGATCAGGAAAACCACCACTCTGACCCTAAAGCCTTCTATGCAGGCTGGATGGTTCCTCAGCCAAGAAGCTAGAGCAGTGGTGGTCAGGGGCGTGGCTGGAATCCTAAGAGATCCTTGGCACTTTTGGGCACTGAAGACAAAAAAATGGGTGTGGCCATGCTCCAGAATGTGGGTGTGGTAATGGATAGAGCCAAATTTTCAGGAACTTAACAGCAGCCTGCCCAGAAAAATTGATGGATGAAGCCCCCTCTACAGTAATATAAAAAACAAAACATATAAATGTCACTTAAAGGGAATATAACCCTGCATTTAAACTTTGCTCTAAAACATTATTTACAGTATATTATATGCAACCAGCATTTTTTTTTACTAGACCAGCATTGGAAGGGTTACACAGGGCTTTAAATTTCCTGGAGATTTCTGCAGACGCATCCGAACTTGAGAGAGATACATTTTGTTTACATAAATGTATCATCTCTCTCACTGAGAAGGAGTTGGAGGACAGCCAAAGAGTGTGTAACATTTCTAAATATATACATATAACTAAATAGAATGTAACTATCTGAACGTCTGCATATCTCTCCACGGAACTCAAAACCTCTGTGTTTAACCCTTCCAATGCTGGTCTAGTAAAAAGAAAATGCTTTTTGCATATAATATGCTGTAAATAATGTTTTAGAGCAAAGTTGAAATGCAGGGTTATATTCCGCTTTAAACATAACTAGGCAGAGTTACCTGGCTTCTGTGCTGCTGGTCTGGCTTTCTGCTGGGTGGGCTGGCCTGCCACCAGGTTATCTGCCAGTCCCCCCATAGCATTCCCTGACCTTCTAGTGGATCCCCCCCCCATGTTCCCATGGGCATCCCATGAAGGCAACACAACTCCCAGCATGCACCATAGAAGTACCATAGTTCCTAGTCCCCAGCATGCCCCCATAAAGGCATCACAGTGCCCAACATGGCACCACAGCACCCTGTATGCCCACATAGACCAGCATACCTTCGATTGATGCACCACAGCAACCAGCATACCCTTGATTGATGCAACACAGCTCCCAGCATGCCTGCCATTAAAGCAACACAATTGACCCTGCCGGAGGGACATCCGGGACACCCCAGAATAGATCCATGGCACGTGCCACTGATTTTTGGAGCTAGCAACGCCCCTGGTGGTGGTGAACCTATGGCGTGGGACACTCAGAGCCCTCTCTGTGGCCATGTGTGCCAACCCGCCAGCCAGGAATGTTGGGATTCACCGATAAGGGGGTCTGCAGTGGGCAACTTGGTGTGCAGAGTAGCAAGTGGAGGGCAGGAGGGCAGTGACATGCCTCTCCAGGCTCCACTAATGAAAGACCTTCCTCCTAGGTGTCCATAACCACTCCCACTAGGCATCAGCTACTGATTGGGAGGCAGTTCAATCCTCAGTTACAGGTCCATTTTCAGACTACCTACGCTGGGGGATACCTGGCTACATTTTTAGGGGCCCCTCTCTTGCCATCTATAATGGAGGCTACCTAATACTGTGGGGGTGTGGGGGAGGGCTTCCTTATACTGGGATGTACCTCTGGCTACATATACCGGGGTGCTACCTAATGCTGGGAATAATACACTATGTGTTTTTCGATTGATTTTCCCTCCGATCGATTTTTGATTCGTTTTTCCGGTCAGTTTCCTGTTCGATTCTTTTATCTTTTCTTATCTATTTCCACTTACTTCTATGAGAAATTGATTAGAAAAAAACGATCAAAAGTGAGATTGGACTTGTCGGAAATTATCTATCGAACCATCTATCTGCCAAAAAACATATGGTGTATTCCCAGCATAATACTGTGGTTACCTTTCGCTTTCTATATAACTCAGTATTCAGGTTAAATTGCAGTGTTGGAATTTTGTGATCAATAAGTGGGTTTAGGGTTTCAGTTCAGCCTCTAGAAGGTTTTGGCTCATACAGGTTCTGGAAAGGAGGGGGGGGGGGTGGATTGGAGGGTGAGAGTAAGGAGGGTAAATGTCACCGTAACGAATGTGCCTGGATTGTTATGATGATTGACACTGATTGTGCATATGTACAGACCTTCGGGTGCCTATCATCTACAGATTTAAAGGACCACTAAAGCGAAAAGAGTAAGCGGTTAAAATCTGACAAAATTGACAGGTTTTAGACTAGTCCATTTCCTCATGGGGGGGTTCTGGGGATTTTATTCATCCTACAAAGTATTCCCTGAACAGAAGTTGCTAAGTCTAAAAGTACCCATACACAGGGCCGACAGAGGGGCGCACAAAGAGAGTCATGAGGTGGGAGGAGTTAGTGGGGAGAACAATGCCCTCGACCAGCGCTCTTTCAAATCAGTTCTCCAGACTAGTGATGCTAGGATACCCCTATCCACAAATTTGTTGATAGAGGTATCCTATTGTGGCCACCATTAATTTGGTATTTACACCCATGGCACGTTTTTCTGGGTCTGGAACTTTTTGAGTGAGATACAGAAATTTGATGATGTTGGAGATGATTGGCTGCTAGTAACACTTGATGTCGAGAGCCTCTACACCTCTATCCCTCATGATGGGGGTGTGGAGGCGATCAAACATTTTTTGTTTGCTTATTCTGACTATGATGAGGCCCAGAGATCATTTTTTATCAGTGTCAATTAGAGAGACAATTATTTTCTTTTTCATGGTGACGTCTACCTACAGTGCAGAGGGACGGCCATGGGGTCTAGTGTGGCACCTGTGTGTGAAAATGTATTCATGAGACTCTATGAAGAGGCCTTTGTGTACACCTCCCCTTTATTTTCTAGGTACGCAAGATGTTGGTATCGATATATTGATGATGTCTTTTGTTGATGGGCGGGGCCACACGACCCTTTTGGATTTTGTCAACTCCCTGCATGAAAAATGTAGGGAGATTAGGTTGACGATCAATTCTGACCTCTTGGGCATCTCATACTTGGACACTATGGTCAGTAAGAAAGGAGGCAGATTGATTACTGATCTCTATAGGAAAGAAACTGATCGCAATGCTATTTTACATTTCAGCAGCTTTCATCCTAAACATATGATCAATAACCTCCTGGGAGGGCAATTTCAAAGAATCAACAGAATTGTAAGTGAAAAGGATGGTCAGGAGGAGAGATTGACAGAAATGATTTGACGTTTTAAACAGAAGGGTTATACGGATAGAATTTTGAAGGAACAATTAAATAGGAAAAGAAGAACTTAAAGAGAATCTGTATTGTTAAAATCGCACAAAAGTAAACATACCAGTGCGTTAGGGGACATCTCCTATTACCCTCTGACACAATTTCGCCGCTCCTCGCCGCATTAAAAGTGGTTAAAAACAGTTTTAAAAAGTTTGTTTATAAACAAACAAAATGGCCACCAAAACAGGAAGTAGGTTGATGTACAGTATGTCCACACATCGAAAATACATCCATACACAAGCAGGTTGTATACAGCCTTCCTTTTGAATCTCAAGAGATCATTTGTGTGTTTCTTTCCCCCTGCAGCTCTCATGCACTGAAGTTTCAGGCTGCTTGTTTCTTCCTGCAAACAGCTTTGCCCTTGTCTGTAATTCTTCAGTATGTGAAAGCCCAGCCAGCTCAGAGGACGATTTATCCAGCTTGTAAAAGATAAGAGAGAAGAGAGAAGCTGCTCTAATCCTAAATAACACACAGGCAGTGTGCATAGAGGGGCCTGGAAGGGGAAGTTCATAGCAGAACCACAACACTGAAGAACTTGGCAGCCTTCCAAACACAGGCCGACAAGTCTGACAGGGGAAAGATACATTGATTTATTACAGAGACAGTGATAGTATAAAGTGCTGCAGTAAGCCAGAACACATTAGAATAGCTTTTTGAACTTGTAGGATGATAAAAAACAGGATGCAATTTTTGTTACGGAGTCTCTTTAAAGGGATACTGTGGGGGATCGGGGGAAAATGAGTTGAACTTACCCGGGGCTTCTAATGGTCCCCCGCAGACATCCTGTGCCCACTACCCAATGCTTCGGCTCCGCCTCCCGTTCACTTCTGGAATTTCAGACTTTAAAGTCTGAAAACCACTGCGCCTGCGTTGCCGTGTCCTCGATGCCGCTGATGTCACCAGGAGCGTACGACGCAGGCCTAGTATGGTCTGTGTCTGCGCAGTACGCTCCTGGTGACATCAGCGGGAACAAGGACACAGCAATGCAGGCACAGTGGTTTTCAGACTTTAAAGTCTGAAATTCCAGAAGTGAACCAGCATTGGGGAGTGGCTGAGTGGGCACAGGATGTCTGCGGGGGACCTTTAGAAGCCCCGGGTAAGTTCAACTCATTTTCCCCCGACCCCCCTACAGTATCCCTTTAAGGTGGCCATACACTGGTCGATTTGCCATCAGGTTCGACCAACAGATAGATCCCTCTCTGATCGAATCTGATCAGAGAGGGATCGTATGGCCACCTTTACTGCAAACAGATTGTGAACCAATTTCAGCCTTAAACCGTTCACAATCTGTGGTGGTGGTGGTGGTGGTGCTGCCGCCGCTCCCCGCCCCGCATACATTACCTGTTCCGCCGGCGCGAGTCCCGCTGACACCGCTGCTCCGTCTCCGCGCTGGTCTGGTCTCCGGAATGCTTCACTTCTTCCTGCCCGGCAGGAAGTTTAAACAGTAGAGGGCACTCTACTGTTTGAACTTCCTGCCGGGCAGGAAGAAGTGAAGCATGCTGAAGACCAGACCAGCGCGGAGACGGAGCAGCGGTGACAGCGGGATTCGCGCTGGCGGAACAGGTAATGTATACCTGCTGTATTGCGTCGGTCGTCGGGCATTCGAACGCCGCTATCGACACACTCCTGACCCGCCGGCGCTCTAAAAAAATCTTCCGCATGGATGGATCAACGGGAACGATGGATTTCGGACGGAAATCCATCGTTCTGTGACCGGTGTGCGCGGCGATTTCACAGCCGTTTCGATCACTGTGATCGAAACGACTGTATATCGGCGGGAAAATCGTTAGGTGTATGGGCCCCTTAAGAGTAATAAAATTGATAGGGTTATGTTCATTTCTACCTATAATACCATTAGTCATCAAGTAGAGAAATGTATTAAACGTAATTGGAGCATTTTAGGTGATTCTTTGCCATATATAGCTGAATTTAAACGGCCTATGTTCTGCTATAAGAGACCTCCTTCACTTCGCAGTAAATTGGTACATTCAGATATAGCGACAAAACGTAGACAGATGGGACGATGTGGCACTTTTCCATGTCTTAACTGCCACATCTGCAATAGTTTGATTAGAGGGGACACTTTCAGACACCCTACTATTGTGGTAAGAGTTACAACTAAAGAGTTACAATATTCATGGCAGATAATGGAAAAGAAAGTTCCGCTACACCAAAGGCTGGGTGAAAAAAATGTTTCTCCATTTATTGATAACTTCAGTGGATACAAAAAATGTTAAAAGAGCTCACGCGTATCGGAGCTCATGGCTCCTTAATCATAGCTAACACATTGTTAAAGTGCGACAGTTTAAATAGCCCAGTATCCTCCCGCCCAAATGAGGGAGGGAGGCGAGGCCAAAGATCTTAAAGTGACATACAGCAATATAGCTCCATATTAAAATGGCAAAAGCCTAAACATGAAACATGATAAAATACTACATGCACAGTAACAAACATAACATACTATGTGAAATTGTCCAGATGCACTAAGAAATATGGCAAAAAGGTATATATAAAACAGCAAGATTCCAACCTAATGCTAATACGGGTCCAGAATGCTGTGATATTAACCTCCTCAGCGGTATGGACGACTATACACGTCCATCACCGCCGGAGGTCGCCGCTCAGGCCCTGCTGGGCGGATTTGAGCGAAATAAAAAGCAGCACACGCAGCCGGCACTTTGCCAGCCGCGTGTGCTGCCTGATCGCCGCGAGCAGCGGCGAAAGAGGGTCCCCCCAGCCGCCCGAGCCCTGCGCAGCCGGAACAAAAGTTCCGGCCATGACGTCACTCCGCTCATCGCTATGGCGACGATGTAAGCAAAACAAGGAAGGCTGCTCATTGCGGCCTTCCTTGTTTATTCTGGGCGCCGGAGGCGATCGGAAGAACGCCTCCGGAGCGCCCTCTAGTGGGCTTTCATGCAGCCATCTTTCAGTTGGCTGCATGAAACAATTTTTTTTAATTAAAAAAAAACCCTCCCGCAGCCGCCCTGGCGATCTTAATAGACCGCCAGCAGGGCCGGACCGCTCATGGGGCGGGGTGAAACTTTTGCCTCAGGCGGCAAATTTCCAGGGGCGGCACCCGCCCGTCCGTGGGTGCGGGGAGCCGGCCCGCCGAGCTGGAGGGGTAGCTGGCAGGACGGGGGTATTGGGCCAGCGGCGGGGAGGGGGGTCGGACCCCCCCTCCCTCGCCTGGGTCCCCCGTCCTCCGCTCCCCTCCAGCCTAAATAGAAGCAGCTGTATGTGTAAGAGGCACGGGCGGGGAGACACTCACCTCCTCCTCGCTCCAGCGTGCGCTCCACTGACATCACTTCCTGCAGGACGCTGCAGGAAGTGACGTCAGTGGAGCGCACGCTGGGAAGAGGTGAGTGTCCTCCCCGCCCGTGCCTCTTTACACATACGGCTGCTTCTATTTAGGCTGGAGGGGAGCGGAGGACGGGGGACCCAGGCGAGGGAGGGGGGGTCCGACCCCCCTCCCCGCCGCTGGCCCAATACCCCCGTCCTGCCAGCTACCCCTCCAGCTCGGCGGCCCCCAAGAGCGCCCCCCCCCCCCCCCGAGGGGCGGCGGTGTCAATTTTTTAAAAATTTGCCTCAGGCGGCAAAAAGTCTAGGGCCGGCCCTGACCGCCAGGGAGGTTAAACACCAAAGTCATAAGTTAGACTAACGTCCATTCTGGAATTTAAACCATGTGAGATCCATGTCCCCAATTTCCATATCCAAAAAGCCTCTCTTTTGCGCAAGAACCTATACAGATCACCCCCTCTCGCAGAACGCATAACCCTCTCCACCCCCTGGAAAACAAAGCCCCTCATATCTCCCTGGTGTGTGTTCAAAAAATGCTTCGACACACTAGAAACCTGAGAGATGTAGGACTTATTTCTGAGGCATCTAGAAGCTCCGTTATAATGTTCGGAAATGCGTTGGCGTAGGGAGCGTGTAGTACAGCCTACGTACTGCAATCTGCAGACGGTGCAACCCACCAGATAGACCACATAATTAGTATTGCAATTAATGTATTGCTCTGGATTTCCACATCCGTAGATATAGTGCTTGTCACGGACGGTTGCGGGGCCGCAGGCGCGTCCTGTAACCGCCCGTGAAGAAAAAGCGATCGCACTCGATTCCCTGCATCGATTGCGCTTCAAATCGATACAATCTTGGTTGAGTGTGTAGGGGGAGCTGAAGTCCTTTTCTTAGCAGAGAGAGCACCATCCTAAAGGCTGGATGGCTCTTTTGATATGCTAATGAGCCTGGGCCCAGAGAGTCCCTGGCTTCAAGCTGTGCGGATGGCCCATCCATCAGGTATAAGGTGACACCTAGCTGATCTCATGTAGATGTTAATTAACCAAGGGGTGATCAGGATGCCTAGGTGCAGCCAGGCAGGCTACAAATCTCCGGGAGGTCTTGACACCTTGCTCACTGGTAAAGATCAAAGGGAAGTTAGCAGCTAGAACACATCCTGAATAAACCTGAGTCTCATAGCATAATCCATAACTTCCCAGATCTGTCATATTTCTGGGGTTCCTGAGATGGCAGCTTCGCCAAACGTGGGGGAAGTGTAGCATGAGCCCCGGTGCTGGTTCTGAGGAAGTTTCAGAACATTCTGAGGTAAGGGCTGCCAGTTAGGCAGTTTGAAAATGCCCTGATGATACCACAGGGGTCCCACCCCTCATGTCTGGTATCAGGGCGCTGGGTAAATCGAGACAGACCTGAAAATGTTAATAAATCTGCCCTGACCTGTACGGTTCGGTGAGATAGAGCCCATATATGGGTAGATATGATTTCTAGCCCCCAGGATAAGGGGAGGGCTCATCTCATCTTCTAAGGGGGTGTATGGCTCCCCGCCCTCACTCCCTCCTACTGAAGCAGGGACATAAGAATGGCTGAGGACCAAAACTCAGTGTCCTCCACACTGAAACATCTTGAACTCATCAGATGCCAGCTTGAGGATATGCTGGCATCCACCTGGTCTGAACTCTGAACTCAAATTGAAACCCAGAACTCTGTTTTCCCACAAAAAGGACATCTTTCCAGGAACTAAGTATTTTTCTCCCTTTTATTTTTTATACTGGCTATTACTGTCTTAATAATTGTGATTTTAATAATTGTCTGTATATATTAATTATTTATATTGCGTGAATAAACGACTTTCTCCAAGTCATTCACTGTCCGCTACCCTGCTTATCAGCACACACACAGAACTGATCCCGGGTCTCTGAAGATACGCTACGGTTTGTTTGTTGTTGGCTAGACAGAATATCGTGTGTTTAACCGTTTTATTCGCAGGACTAGTCAGTTAGTGGGCTCCACGGTCCCATGGTAACCGCGGTGGTGGCAGTTTACTCTGAACCAGTGGGTGAAGTTGTAATCACCCGTGTCTCACAGGCTCCCTTCTGAGTTGTCTGCGGCTAATTCTTAACGGTTCCTGCGCATTGACTGCGACCAGAGTTCACACGATCTGTGCGCTGGCACCGTTTAGAAGGCTAAGTGCGGTCAGCCACTAGGGCTCCTGTGACAGTGTTAGGCAGCGGTTGGGACCTGTGTTGTGCTGAAAGTATCTGCGATAGCGCTAGCGCTATCGAGAAACGAACTAATTCGTTGGTGTAGCTGGAAGGCAATATATTTTTTATATATACAGAGAGACTGTGTAGCCAGTACCCCTCCCCAAAAGTTTTATTTTATTTGGCGTGGAAATGTCCGGGAACTACAAGAAAATGTGCCTGGCGGACCTGCAAAATCTTTGCCAAGAGAGAGGCATTGATGTCGGCCGCAAGAAACAAGGGGACCTGGTAACGGAATTGTTTCAATGGGATACCCAGCAACTGCAGGAGCTGGATGTGTCTGCTGAGGTAGACGCTGACCCATCTGACTCAAGGCAAGGGGAACCAGAGACTGAGACTCCTGACCGTACAGAGGTTGTGCATCCTGAGGGCCCTGCATCAACAGTTACGCAGGAGAATGTCAGTGTGGACCCCAATCCCAGAGTTTCTGAAAGTACTCGCCTGGAACCGGCCAGTACTGGACTGTCCGTTTGTACTGATCCGCTAATGCAGCAGGCATTACAAAAGCTGATGGACACTGACCTGGACAAGTACCTGCAGTACATGCGTGAAGAGCGCCAAATGCGGGAGGAACGGGAGCGGCATGCTGCTGCTGCTGCTGCTGCTGAACGCCACGCGGAGAGGGATGCCGCTGAGCGAGAACGGGAGCGCCAACGACAGCATGAGCTAAACATGGCAAAAGTGCAACAGGCCAGCCGGAGTTCACCGCCCAGTCTCCCTGCTGAAGGAGCTGCACCACCCGTAAGTGCAAAATTTAAATTTGCTAATATTGAAAAAGACACAGACATTGACTTGTTTTTGCGGTCTTTTGAAAAAGCATGCCGTCAGTATCGTCTGTCCCAAGACCAGTGGGCCAGACATCTGACACCTTTGCTGCGCTACAAAGCGCTTGATGCCTTCGCAGAATTGCCTGCGGAGAAGGATAATGATTATGCTGCTATAAAAGACGCTATCATTACTAAGTACCAGCTGACGCCAGAAGCCTATCGGAAAAAGTTCAGGGCCTGGCAGAAAAAGCCTTCAGGTTCGTACCGAGATGTGGCCAGCAGCTTGCTCACCACACTCCGCCAGTGGACACTAGGCCTCACCAAAGGGTCTTATGATGTCCTGGAGGACTTGATAGTCCTGGAACAATTTCTGAACATTTGCCCTGCTGATGTACGCCAGTTTGTGCTAGAACGCAGGCCGGCTTCAGCAACTGTCGCTGCAGACCTTGCTGAGACTTTTGCAACTACCCGGGTGGCTGATACCCGCAGGACTGTCCCATCCAGCTGGAGAGGAGGTCAGCCCAATACCTCGGCAGACCCTCCTGCCCCTGTGAGCCGTCCGCCACAGAGGCCACCCAGCGCAGCTGCTGCACCCAGACCTGCAGCGCCTGGAGAGGTCACCTGTCACTACTGCCGCCAGCCCGGACACATGAAATTCGACTGTCAGGAGCGGAGACAGACACCACCAGCACCTGGATCATCTGCATCACCTGTACCTCACCCACAGCAGAGGCAACCCGCCAGCGAACCACAGCCTGGATCATCAGATTTTGTCCTGTTTGCACGCGGAAAGGAAATCCGCGACCGAACCGACCAGCAGCAACTTGTTAGAGTGAACGGCAAAGTTGTCACCGGATTTCGAGACACCGGAGCTGACATCACGTTAGTTCACTCACATCTTGTGCCAAAGGAGAGCATCAGCTCCAGCCGATCCCTTGCCCTTACTGGAGTAGAGGGCACCCTTTTTCACATAGCCCACGCGACAGTGAAGCTGGATTGGGGATTAGGGATCCACGAAAGGGTTGTTGGGGTTATGAAGGATCTCCCAGTCCCTGTGTTGCTGGGGACTGATTTGGGCAAGCTTGTGTCCTACTATGAACCTGCCACGACCGCCTTGTCGCTCACGGAAGGAGACGGACTCTCCACCCACCACCAGGTACTTTATACACTTGGGGGAGCACCAGGGGGAGGCGGGTTGAATGTGCCCAGTTCAAGGGTACCAGGTTCAATAGTGCCTGCTTCAAAGGCACCTGAGTTTGATGTACAGACTGTCTGTTGTGATGATGCTGTAACTGTACCTGAGTTTACTGTACAACCTGTCTGTAATGAAAAAATGTCTATACCTGTCAATGTCATTACTGCATGCAATGATGATTTGAGTAATGTCCGTCTGTGCCATTCTGACAGTGTACCTGTGCTAGCAGTACCGCGCAGCTGCACTGCTCAGAACCCGAGCTCAGAACAGGTGGAGGGGGTTCCGGCCTCCTCCCCCTCCTCTGACCACAGGGATGAGACCTTTCAGCCGCTGGCCTCGTGTGACATGAGCCAGTTGGCTCAAACTGGCAGCGCCGTATTCTCAGCCGCACTACAAAGTGACCCAAGCCTGAAGGTGCTCAGGCAGCAAGCCGCTGAGCCCCTCGCAGACGGGGCCGCTTTCAAGGTGTACTGGGAAGGTGGGAGACTGTACAGTGCGTCTGTACAGCCCCCTACAGGTAGATCCCACGCGAATACCAAATGGCTTGTGGTCCCGAGTGCGTTCAGGGGACATGTGCTGAAATCCGCACATGGTAATCCTCTGACAGGGCACTCAGGGGTCCGCAAGACACTTGCCGGTATTCGGAAACAGTTTTATTGGCCTCGGATGAACAGGGATGTAGCAAACTACTGCAGAGCATGTGCCGTCTGTCAGGAGCTGGGAAGGTCCAGGGATCCCCGCGGGGTTCCCTTAGGTCCACAGCCACTTAGCAGGGGAACCCTGCGTGGGCTGGCTGTTGACCTAACCAACCCACTGGCCGTTGTCAGCAGTCCCGGCAGACACCACGTCCGACTGCAGTGGCGCAAACGCCCTGTCCAGAATGGTCCATGTCGGGTCAACCCTGAGGGTAGCAGACCGCGCCCGGTCCAGGGGAACCGAGCCACAGGCTCCAATAGGTTTTCCCGCCGCACCGGCAAACCGAGACCCGTCAGCCAGGTTGGCCGACACGCAGCGGGCAGCCGACCCCAGAACGCCAACGGGGAACTAGATCAGATCTCGCAGGTTAGCGGCAACGACACACATCTTGCTGATGAATGTCTATCTGCCTTCTCCCCAGGGAGGGCTGTCACGGACGGTTGCGGGGCCGCAGGCGCGTCCTGTAACCGCCCGTGAAGAAAAAGCGATCGCACTCGATTCCCTGCATCGATTGCGCTTCAAATCGATACAATCTGGGTTGAGTGTGTAAGGGGAGCTGAAGTCCTTTTCTTAGCAGAGAGAGCACCATCCTAAAGGCTGGATGGCTCTTTTGATATGCTAATGAGCCTGGGCCCAGAGAGTCCCTGGCTTCAAGCTGTGCGGATGGCCCATCCATCAGGTATAAGGTGACACCTAGCTGATCTCATGTAGATGTTAATTAACCAAGGGGTGATCAGGATGCCTAGGTGCAGCCAGGCAGGCTACAAATCTCCGGGAGGTCTTGACACCTTGCTCACTGGTAAAGATCAAAGGGAAGTTAGCAGCTAGAACACATCCTGAATAAACCTGAGTCTCATAGCATAATCCATAACTTCCCAGATCTGTCATATTTCTGGGGTTCCTGAGATGGCAGCTTCGCCAAACGTGGGGGAAGTGTAGCATGAGCCCCGGTGCTGGTTCTGAGGAAGTTTCAGAACATTCTGAGGTAAGGGCTGCCAGTTAGGCAGTTTGAAAATGCCCTGATGATACCACAGGGGTCCCACCCCTCATGTCTGGTATCAGGGCGCTGGGTAAATCGAGACAGACCTGAAAATGTTAATAAATCTGCCCTGACCTGTACGGTTCGGTGAGATAGAGCCCATATATGGGTAGATATGATTTCTAGCCCCCAGGATAAGGGGAGGGCTCATCTCATCTTCTAAGGGGGTGTATGGCTCCCCGCCCTCACTCCCTCCTACTGAAGCAGGGACATAAGAATGGCTGAGGACCAAAACTCAGTGTCCTCCACACTGAAACATCTTGAACTCATCAGATGCCAGCTTGAGGATATGCTGGCATCCACCTGGTCTGAACTCTGAACTCAAATTGAAACCCAGAACTCTGTTTTCCCACAAAAAGGACATCTTTCCAGGAACTAAGTATTTTTCTCCCTTTTATTTTTTATACTGGCTATTACTGTCTTAATAATTGTGATTTTAATAATTGTCTGTATATATTAATTATTTATATTGCGTGAATAAACGACTTTCTCCAAGTCATTCACTGTCCGCTACCCTGCTTATCAGCACACACACAGAACTGATCCCGGGTCTCTGAAGATACGCTACGGTTTGTTTGTTGTTGGCTAGACAGAATATCGTGTGTTTAACCGTTTTATTCGCAGGACTAGTCAGTTAGTGGGCTCCACGGTCCCATGGTAACCGCGGTGGTGGCAGTTTACTCTGAACCAGTGGGTGAAGTTGTAATCACCCGTGTCTCACAGGCTCCCTTCTGAGTTGTCTGCGGCTAATTCTTAACGGTTCCTGCGCATTGACTGCGACCAGAGTTCGCACGATCTGTGCGCTGGCACCGTTTAGAAGGCTAAGTGCGGTCAGCCACTAGGGCTCCTGTGACAGTGTTAGGCAGCGGTTGGGACCTGTGTTGTGCTGAAAGTATCTGCGATAGCGCTAGCGCTATCGAGAAACGAACTAATTCGTTGGTGTAGCTGGAAGGCAATATATTTTTTATATATACAGAGAGACTGTGTAGCCAGTACCCCTCCCCAAAAGTTTTATTTTATTTGGCGTGGAAATGTCCGGGAACTACAAGAAAATGTGCCTGGCGGACCTGCAAAATCTTTGCCAAGAGAGAGGCATTGATGTCGGCCGCAAGAAACAAGGGGACCTGGTAACGGAATTGTTTCAATGGGATACCCAGCAACTGCAGGAGCTGGATGTGTCTGCTGAGGTAGACGCTGACCCATCTGACTCAAGGCAAGGGGAACCAGAGACTGAGACTCCTGACCGTACAGAGGTTGTGCATCCTGAGGGCCCTGCATCAACAGTTACGCAGGAGAATGTCAGTGTGGACCCCAATCCCAGAGTTTCTGAAAGTACTCGCCTGGAACCGGCCAGTACTGGACTGTCCGTTTGTACTGATCCGCTAATGCAGCAGGCATTACAAAAGCTGATGGACACTGACCTGGACAAGTACCTGCAGTACATGCGTGAAGAGCGCCAAATGCGGGAGGAACCGGAGCCGCATGCTGCTGCTGCTGCTGCTGCTGAACGCCACGCGGAGAGGGATGCCGCTGAGCGAGAACGGGAGCGCCAACGACAGCATGAGCTAAACATGGCAAAAGTGCAACAGGCCAGCCGGAGTTCACCGCCCAGTCTCCCTGCTAAAGGAGCTGCACCACCCGTAAGTGCAAAATTTAAATTTGCTAATATTGAAAAAGACACAGACATTGACTTGTTTTTGCGGTCTTTTGAAAAAGCATGCCGTCAGTATCGTCTGTCCCAAGACCAGTGGGCCAGACATCTGACACCTTTGCTGCGCTACAAAGCGCTTGATGCCTTCGCAGAATTGCCTGCGGAGAAGGATAATGATTATGCTGCTATAAAAGACGCTATCATTACTAAGTACCAGCTGACGCCAGAAGCCTATCGGAAAAAGTTCAGGGCCTGGCAGAAAAAGCCTTCGGATTCGTACCGAGATGTGGCCAGCAGCTTGCTCACCACACTCCGCCAGTGGACACTAGGCCTCACCAAAGGGTCTTATGATGTCCTGGAGGACTTGATAGTCCTGGAACAATTTCTGAACATTTGCCCTGCTGATGTACGCCAGTTTGTGCTAGAACGCAGGCCGGCTTCAGCAACTGTCGCTGCAGACCTTGCTGAGACTTTTGCAACTACCCGGGTGGCTGATACCCGCAGGACTGTCCCATCCAGCTGGAGAGGAGGTCAGCCCAATACCTCGGCAGACCCTCCTGCCCCTGTGAGCCGTCCGCCACAGAGGCCACCCAGCGCAGCTGCTGCACCCAGACCTGCAGCGCCTGGAGAGGTCACCTGTCACTACTGCCGCCAGCCCGGACACATGAAATTCGACTGTCCGGAGCGGAGACAGACACCACCAGCACCTGGATCATCTGCATCACCTGTACCTCACCCACAGCAGAGGCAACCCGCCAGCGAACCACAGCCTGGATCATCAGATTTTGTCCTGTTTGCACGCGGAAAGGAAATCTGCGACCGAACCGACCAGCAGCAACTTGTTAGAGTGAACGGCAAAGTTGTCACCGGATTTCGAGACACCGGAGCTGACATCACGTTAGTTCACTCACATCTTGTGCCAAAGGAGAGCATCAGCTCCAGCCGATCCCTTGCCCTTACTGGAGTAGAGGGCACCCTTTTTCACATAGCCCACGCGGCAGTGAAGCTGGATTGGGGATTAGGGATCCACGAAAGGGTTGTTGGGGTTATGAAGGATCTCCCAGTCCCTGTGTTGCTGGGGACTGATTTGGGCAAGCTTGTGTCCTACTATGAACCTGCCACGACCGCCTTGTCGCTCACGGAAGGAGACGGACTCTCCACCCACCACCAGGTACTTTATACACTTGGGGGAGCACCAGGGGGAGGCGGGTTGAATGTGCCCAGTTCAAGGGTACCAGGTTCAATAGTGCCTGCTTCAAAGGCACCTGAGTTTGATGTACAGACTGTCTGTTGTGATGATGCTGTAACTGTACCTGAGTTTACTGTACAACCTGTCTGTAATGAAAAAATGTCTATACCTGTCAATGTCATTACTGCATGCAATGATGATTTGAGTAATGTCCGTCTGTGCCATTCTGACAGTGTACCTGTGCTAGCAGTACCGCGCAGCTGCACTGCTCAGAACCCGAGCTCAGAACAGGTGGAGGGGGTTCCGGCCTCCTCCCCCTCCTCTGACCACAGGGATGAGACCTTTCAGCCGCTGGCCTCGTGTGACATGAGCCAGTTGGCTCAAACTGGCAGCGCCGTATTCTCAGCCGCACTACAAAGTGACCCAAGCCTGAAGGTGCTCAGGCAGCAAGCCGCTGAGCCCCTCGCAGACGGGGCCGCTTTCAAGGTGTACTGGGAAGGTGGGAGACTGTACAGTGCGTCTGTACAGCCCCCTACAGGTAGATCCCACGCGAATACCAAATGGCTTGTGGTCCCGAGTGCGTTCAGGGGACATGTGCTGAAATCCGCACATGGTAATCCTCTGACAGGGCACTCAGGGGTCCGCAAGACACTTGCCGGTATTCGGAAACAGTTTTATTGGCCTCGGATGAACAGGGATGTAGCAAACTACTGCAGAGCATGTGCCGTCTGTCAGGAGCTGGGAAGGTCCAGGGATCCCCGCGGGGTTCCCTTAGGTCCACAGCCACTTAGCAGGGGAACCCTGCGTGGGCTGGCTGTTGACCTAACCAACCCACTGGCCGTTGTCAGCAGTCCCGGCAGACACCACGTCCGACTGCAGTGGCGCAAACGCCCTGTCCAGAATGGTCCATGTCGGGTCAACCCTGAGGGTAGCAGACCGCGCCCGGTCCAGGGGAACCGAGCCACAGGCTCCAATAGGTTTTCCCGCCGCACCGGCAAACCGAGACCCGTCAGCCAGGTTGGCCGACACGCAGCGGGCAGCCGACCCCAGAACGCCAACGGGGAACTAGATCAGATCTCGCAGGTTAGCGGCAACGACACACATCTTGCTGATGAATGTCTATCTGCCTTCTCCCCAGGGAGGGCTGTCACGGACGGTTGCGGGGCCGCAGGCGCGTCCTGTAACCGCCCGTGAAGAAAAAGCGATCGCACTCGATTCCCTGCATCGATTGCGCTTCAAATCGATACAATCTGGGTTGAGTGTGTAGGGGGAGCTGAAGTCCTTTTCTTAGCAGAGAGAGCACCATCCTAAAGGCTGGATGGCTCTTTTGATATGCTAATGAGCCTGGGCCCAGAGAGTCCCTGGCTTCAAGCTGTGCGGATGGCCCATCCATCAGGTATAAGGTGACACCTAGCTGATCTCATGTAGATGTTAATTAACCAAGGGGTGATCAGGATGCCTAGGTGCAGCCAGGCAGGCTACAAATCTCCGGGAGGTCTTGACACCTTGCTCACTGGTAAAGATCAAAGGGAAGTTAGCAGCTAGAACACATCCTGAATAAACCTGAGTCTCATAGCATAATCCATAACTTCCCAGATCTGTCATATTTCTGGGGTTCCTGAGATGGCAGCTTCGCCAAACGTGGGGGAAGTGTAGCATGAGCCCCGGTGCTGGTTCTGAGGAAGTTTCAGAACATTCTGAGGTAAGGGCTGCCAGTTAGGCAGTTTGAAAATGCCCTGATGATACCACAGGGGTCCCACTCATGTCTGGTATCAGGGCGCTGGGTAAATCGAGACAGACCTGAAAATGTTAATAAATCTGCCCTGACCTGTACGGTTCGGTGAGATAGAGCCCATATATGGGTAGATATGATTTCTAGCCCCCAGGATAAGGGGAGGGCTCATCTCATCTTCTAAGGGGGTGTATGGCTCCCCGCCCTCACTCCCTCCTACTGAAGCAGGGACATAAGAATGGCTGAGGACCAAAACTCAGTGTCCTCCACACTGAAACATCTTGAACTCATCAGATGCCAGCTTGAGGATATGCTGGCATCCACCTGGTCTGAACTCTGAACTCAAATTGAAACCCAGAACTCTGTTTTCCCACAAAAAGGACATCTTTCCAGGAACTAAGTATTTTTCTCCCTTTTATTTTTTATACTGGCTATTACTGTCTTAATAATTGTGATTTTAATAATTGTCTGTATATATTAATTATTTATATTGCGTGAATAAACGACTTTCTCCAAGTCATTCACTGTCCGCTACCCTGCTTATCAGCACACACACAGAACTGATCCCGGGTCTCTGAAGATACGCTACGGTTTGTTTGTTGTTGGCTAGACAGAATATCGTGTGTTTAACCGTTTTATTCGCAGGACTAGTCAGTTAGTGGGCTCCACGGTCCCATGGTAACCGCGGTGGTGGCGGTTTACTCTGAACCAGTGGGTGAAGTTGTAATCACCCGTGTCTCACAGGCTCCCTTCTGAGTTGTCTGCGGCTAATTCTTAACGGTTCCTGCGCATTGACTGCGACCAGAGTTCGCACGATCTGTGCGCTGGCACCGTTTAGAAGGCTAAGTGCGGTCAGCCACTAGGGCTCCTGTGACAGTGCTTTTTCCGCGGACCTGGGGGCCTTTCTCGTGTTGGCAGTGGATCATCTACTGACCCATAACTATTTTATGTTTGATGGAGTTTTCTATCTCCAGAGATGCGGAGCTTCTATGGGAGCCAAGTTCTCCGCATCCCTGGCAAACTTGTATATGGGATGGTGGGAGGAGCTCCGCATCTTTGGAGAGCAGAACCCCTTTAGTGAGTTTATTTTTTGGTACGGTCGATATATAGATGATCTGCTGCTAATATGGGGGGGTCCCCGGGACCTCGTTCCACACTTCCTCACATACTGTAATGATAATGACCTCAATCTCTCTTTTACCATTTGTTGTGACCCCCTGGAAGTTAATTATCTGGACTTGACCCCAGGGCCGGCCCTAGACTTTTTGCCGCCTGAGGCATAATAAGAAAAAATCGCCTCCCCCCCCCCCCCCCAGCCGTGGGTGAGCGCCGAGCTGGAGGGGTAGCTGACAGAAAGGGGGTATTGGGCCTAGCGGTGGGGAGGGGGGTCGGACCCCCCCCTCCCTCGCCTGGGTCCCCCGATCTGCGCTCCTCCTCCAGCGTTAAGTAACCAGCTGCATAAAGATGAAGAGGCAACGGGCGGGGGAATCACTAACCTCTTCCGCGTTCCATCGTGCGCTCCACTGACGTCACTTCCTGCAAGGCCGTCCACTTACAATACAGTGGGCAGCGTTGCCAGAAGTGACGTCAGTGGAGCACACGATGGAACGCGGAAAAGGTGAGTGATTCCCCTGCCCATTGCCTCTTCATCTTTATGCACGCAGCTGGTTACTTAACGCTGGAGGAGGAGTGCAGATCGGGGGACCCAGGCGAGGGAGGGGGGGTCCAACCCCCCTCCCCACCGCTAGGCCCAATACCCCCTTTCTGCCAGCTACTCCTCCAACTCGGCGGGCGGCACCCAGCATCCACAGACAGGCGGGTGCCGCCCCCCCCAGATCTGCCGCCTGAGGCAAATGTTTCACCCCGCCTCATGAGCGGGCCGGGCCTGCTTGACCCTGTCTGGCTCACCAACGTCCAACAGAATTGTTACTAAAACTTATCACAAGGCCTGTGCTGGCAATTCCTTACTCCTGGCAAACAGTTGCCATCCTAAACACACCATAGAGTCGATTCCCTATGGTGAACTATTGAGGACAGCTAGAAACTGCTCCGATCCTGGGGATATGGAGAGGGAGTTGACCATGGTGGAGCGGCGGCTTCAGGATAGGGGTTACGACAGCAGCTTTATCCAAAAGGCCAAAAAACAAGTAATCAACAAGAGTCGCACGGAGTTGCTGTATACGGGTTTTGATCGCAGAGTGGGACGTAAAAAGAGGGGTCTGACTTTTACGACCCCATACAGCTTGGAATACAACCAAATTGTTAATATAATTAAGAAATACTTGCCCATTCTGCACTCGGACCCGAAGCTCCATGAGATTCTAGGACAAGGCTGTGACTTCGCTGCACGTCGGGCCCCTACCCTGGGGTCCCGGCTCTCCCCGAGTCTTTTCTCCAGTTCGGAGAGGAGAGTCCCTACGTGGTTGACCTACACGGGTTCCTTTAAATGTGGGTATAACACCTGCCGGTATTGAACTGTGCATGGTGCAACTCGCGAGATAGTTTCCACTTCCAATGGTAAGAAGTTTCGGATTGAGCAATACATTAATTGCAATACTAATTATGTGGTCTATCTGGTGGGTTGCACCGTCTGCAGATTGCAGTACGTAGGCTGTACTACACGCTCCCTACGCCAACGCATTTCCGAACATTATAACGGAGCTTCTAGATGCCTCAGAAATAAGTCCTACATCTCTCAGGTCTCTAGTGTGTCTAAGCATTTTTTGAACACACACCAGGGAGATATGAGGGGCTTTGTTTTCCAGGGGGTGGAGAGGGTTATGCGTTCTGCGAGAGGGGGTGATCTGTATAGGTTCTTGCGCAAAAGAGAGGCTTTTTGGATATGGAAATTGGGGACATGGATCTCACATGGTTTAAATTCCAGAATGGACGTTAGTCTAACTTATGACTTTGGTGTTTAAAGGGACTCCCAGCAGTGCAGAAACTATGGAACGAAGCACATCATTTTAAAGCTCTCTTTCTCCTCTTTCCAATGATCTATAAACCGCCACCCTACGCCTTTTATTTTTCGCTATTTTCGCGATTGAAATTACCGCGACTGCGATTTCGATCGCGAAAATAGAGAAAACTAAAAGGCGTAGGGCGACGATTTAGGTGTCGCCAGAAAGAGGAGAAAGAGAGCTTTAAAATGATATCCATCAAGCCATAGTTATATTGTATTACAGAGGACGACACTTTCCCCAGTGTCAGCAGCTCCATTCTGCTGAATGGAGCTGCTGACTTTGACAAAAAGTCGCCCTGTGTAATACAATATAACTATGGAAAGATGGATATCATTTTAAAGCTCTCTTTCTCCTCTTTCTGACGACACCTAAATCGTTGCCCTACACCTTTTCGTTTTCTCTATTTTCGCAATCGAAATCGCGGCCGCGGCAATTTCAATCGCGAAAATAGCGAAAACTGAAAGGCGTAGGGTGGTGGTTTATATATCATTGGAAAGAGGAGAAAGAGAGCTTTAAAATGATGTGCTTCGTTCCATAGTTTCTGCACTGCTCGGAGTCCATACCGCTGAGGAGGTTAATATCACAGCATTCTGGACCCGTATTAGCATTAGGTTGGAATCTTGCTGTTTTATATATACCTTTTTGCCATATTTCTTAGTGCATCTGGACAATTTCACATAGTATGTTATGTTTGTTACTGTGCATGTAGTATTTTATCATATTTCATGTTTAGGCTTTTGCCATTTTAATATGGAGCTATATTGCTGTATGTCACTTTAAGATCTTTGGCCTCGCCTCCCTCCCTCATTTGGGCGGGAGGATACTGGGCTATTTAAACTGTCGCACTTTAACAATGTGTTAGCTATGATTAAGGAGCCATGAGCTCCGATACGCGTGAGCTCTTTTAACATTTTTTGTATCCACTGAAGTTATCAATAAATGGAGAAACATTTTTTCACCCAGCCTTTGGTGTAGCGGAACTTTCTTTTCCATTATCTGCCATGAATATTGTAACTCTTTAGTTGTAACTCTTACCACAATAGTAGGGTGTCTGAAAGTGTCCCCTCTAATCAAACTATTGCAGATGTGGCAGTTAGGACATGGAAAAGTGCCACATCGTCCCATCTGTCTACGTTTTGTCGCTATATCTGAATGTACCAATTTACTGCGAAGTGAAGGAGGTCTCTTATAGCAGAACATAGGCTGTTTAAATTCAGCTATATATGGCAAAGAATCACCTAAAATGCTCCAATTACGTTTAATACATTTCTCTACTTGATGACTAATGGTATTATAGGTAGAAATGAACATAACCCTATCAATTTTATTACTCTTAAGGGGCCCATACACCTAACGATTTTCCCGCCGATATACAGTCGTTTCGATCACAGTGATCGAAACGGCTGTGAAATCGCCGCGCACACCGGTCACAGAACGATGGATTTCCGTCCGAAATCCATCGTTCCCGTTGATCCATCCATGCGGAAGATTTTTTTAGAGCGCCGGCGGGTCGGGAGTGCGTCGATAGCGGCGTTCGAATGCCCGACGACCGACGCAATACAGCAGGTATACATTACCTGTTCCGCCAGCGCGAATCCCGCTGTCACCGCTGCTCCGTCTCCGCGCTGGTCTGGTCTTCGGCATGCTTCACTTCTTCCTGCCCGGCAGGAAGTTCAAACAGTAAAGTGCCCTCTACTGTTTAAACTTCCTGCCGGGCAGGAAGAAGTGAAGCATTCCGGAGACCAGACCAGCGCGGAGACGGAGCAGCGGTGTCAGCGGGACTCGCGCCGGCGGAACAGGTAATGTATGCGGGGCGGGGAGCGGCGGCAGCACCACCACCACCACCACCACAGATTGTGAACGGTTTAAGGCTGAAATCGATTCACAATCTGTTTGCAGTAAAGGCAGCCATACGATCCCTCTCTGATCAGATTCGATCAGAGAGGGATCTATCTGTTGGTCGAACCTGATGGCAAATCGACCAGTGTATGGCCACCTTAAAGGGATACTGTAGGGGGGTTGGCTATGGTTAAGGAGCCATGAGCTCCGATACGCGTGAGCTCTTTTAACATTTTTTGTATCCACTGAAGTTATCAATAAATGGAGAAACATTTTTTCACCCAGCCTTTGGTGTAGCGGAACTTTCTTTTCCATTGTTTGCTGAGCCCATTGGTTCCTGGCTCCCTCAGGCTATTTGTATGTGGATGTTGCGGGTCCTTTCTTGTTTTGCATTCATGGCAGATAGTCATGCGATTCCAGTTGGGTGGTGTATATGCTTAAATGCCCTTGTGGCAAATGCTACATCAGTCAAACAACTCAGAGACTTATGGACCAACTGGCGTTGCATAAATCTGCAGTACAAAATGTAATATGGAACAGGCAAAACATTTTACTGTATTTAGACACAATGTTAGTCAGCTTAAAGAGACACTGAAGCGAAAAAAAAATGATGATATTATGATTTGTATGTGTAGCACAGCTAAGAAATAAAACATTAGAGCAGGCCATACACTGACTCGATTCCTGGCCGTTTCGACAGCAGATTCGATCCTGGGATCGAATCTGCTGCCAATCGTTCGCGGTAAACGCAGCCGCCGATCCGATTTCCTCCCGAAATCGGATCGGTCCGTCGATCGTGCCGTGCGGGAAATTACCCTCGATCGCCCGTGGGTAAAGTGCGCGTCGCTAGCGGCGGCCGATCCGATCAAGTATACATTACCTGAGGCTGGCTCCCGGGCGTCTTCTCCGCGCTGCACGGCTCTGTTCCGGCTCCATCCATCCCGGCGCTTCCTGTGTCACTGCAGTGACCAGGAAGTTCAAATAGAGGGCGCTCTATTCGAACTTCCTGGTCACGGAGTAACACAGGAAGCGCCGGGATGGAGCCGGAACAGAGCCGTGCAATGCGGAGAAGATGCCCGGGAGCCAGCATCAGGTAATATATACGGGGGGGGGGGGGGGGGACAGGCGGCAGGAGCAGCTCAGCAGATGGTGAATCGGTTTCAGGCTGAAATCGATTCACAATCTGTTTGCAGTAAAGGCAGCCATACGATCCCTCTCTGATCAGATTCGATCAGATAGGGATCTGTCAGCTGGTCGATCTAATGGCACATCGACCAGTGTATGGCCACCTTAAGATCAGATACATCAGTCTAATTGTTTCCAGTACAGGAAGAGTTGAGAAACTCCAGTTGTTATCTCTATGCAAACAAGCCATTAAGCTCTCCGACTAAAGGTCCGTACACACGTCGTTGCCTCCCGCTGGGTGGGCGTGCCAGCGACAGTCCGGCGTGTGTACGCTCTGTCGTCAGACTGATACGGCTGTTTCTGAGCGATCCGCGTCCCGTCGTTGCCTAAAGTCCGGCGTGTGTACGCTGCTTTAGTTAGTCATGGAGAGGGCTGTTATCTGACTTTTATTATCTCAACTGTTCCTGGACTATTTACTTTTTCTCTGCTAGAGGAGAGGTCATTACTTCACAGACTGCTCTGAAAGAATCATTTTGAATGCTGAGTGTTGTGTAATCTGCACATATTATAGCAATGTTAGAAAGAACACTATATACCTGAAAATAAAAGTATGAGAATATTTTCTTTGCTGCTAATCTTCTAGTAATTATTCATAGTACACAACCAATTCATTATATCATATATTTTTTTTCGCTTCAGTGTCTCTTTAAAGTGTGTGTCCTTGATAGTGTCCCCTTAGATAATAGAGGTGGTGATCGATTGTCTCGACTGCTGAAGATGGAATCCAGATGGATTAGAGAATTAGACACTGTGAACACCGGTATAAATAGGGCTAATGACCTGCGTCTTGACTGGTAGTTGGTCTGTTCATATAGTATTATCTGTTAGATAATGGCCTCAATTCACTAAGATCATGCTGGAGATAATAAGGCAAGAGAAAACTTACCTCCACACGTGAGAGAGTTATCTTATCTCTTCATTCCTTACGTTACCTCTCCTGTAGTTAATTTACCTCCTCTGTAGTTAATTTACCTCCTCTGTAGTTATTTTACCTCCTCTGTAGTTATTTTCACATGCAGTTAATTAACAGCCTGTCTTTAACTCTGGAGTTATTTTAAAGATTGGAGAGTTAATTTAAAGGGCTTGATTCACAAAGCGGTGATAACTCAGTTATCACGCCTAAAAGACTTTAGGCGTGATAAGCGGTGCAAAGCTGAGTTATCACCGATTTGTGCTGCTCTTCGCGCGAAGCTCCCGCGCGCAAAGTTTTGCGCGCGTAGCGCACCGCGCTGCGCGCGCAAAGTCCCATAGGGCTCAATGGACGCTGCGCGCGAAGCACGGCACACTGCGCGCGCAGCGCGGTGCGCTACGCGCGCAAAACTTTGCGCGCGGGAGATCGCGCGAGTTTCTTCTTATCACTCCTAAACTGAGTTTAGGCGTGATAAAGGGCTTTTCACAGGCGTGCAAACACTTTGCACCGCTTTGTGAATCAAGCCCAAAGACAGAAGAGGTAACTTTAGGTTTGCCTGAGGTAAAATGTTTCCTGAATACTACATGCCTTATCACCATGGTAACAACTCTAGAAGAGTTATTAAAGACAGGAGATAAGTTTAGTGAATTGAGGCCATAGTTCATTAGGGTATCTTAGTTGTATTTGTTTTTTTTTAGAATTTGTAGCAGCGATCGGTTCCTAACATGCTGCATATATTCCCTTGGCTTTTGTTTTGCCCCGTGATTGGTAGTCATTCTTGGTAGGTGGCTCTCTATTGGTTGGCGTTTCCTGTTGTTTTTGCGAGTGGGTGCTGTTTTTTTTTTTTACCCCTTTGGGGTCTGCCTCTGCCGTTGGTCGGCACTTTTTTGTTTTCATTATCCTATTGGTCGGCGGTTCTTTTTCTTAGGCAACGTGTGACTTTTTTTCAATCACTCGTGATGCCCCGCCCCCCTTGTTGCGGCAGTGGTCGGCACTTTTTGTTTATATATCACCCTATTGGGTGATGTTGGTGTCACTACTTGGTAGGAGGTGGCTTTATTGCTATATCCTCCCCATCTGAGAGTGGATTGGCTGGCAGCCCCGGCAGCTTTGTTTACAGTTGTTTGTGAGGTTTTGAGCTTACCATCTGAGCGATCTAAAGCTATAGGGATAATATATGCGGCATGGATGTCTCTTTTGTATATTTTAGATCGAGTTCCTTGGAATATTTAATCTATATTGGACTACTACATACATTTTTTTCACAAGGTCTATTCACTCACTATGAGTACCTGAATTTGCATAGTGGGGAGAGATGTATTATGTAGAAAAGCAGTTCCCCATCAGGTCCTCTCATAGGTGAGAGTGGTGTATTATGTAGAAAAGCAGTTCCCCATCAGGTCCTCTCATTAGTATAGTGAATCCGATTGGCTGCTTATGTATATATATGTTGATGCTTGTTGTTATGCTATCAGATCCGGGCAACATGAAGATGGGCAGGAGCCCGAAACAGTGGACTGTCTTGCCCTATGGTTCTTTTTAAAGTGAATGTCTTTTTGTAACCAATAAAACAAGATTTATCCAGAGAGGTGGTGCAGATTTCCATTTGCTGCTCTACACTGAAGTCCCTGTCGTATCCGGGGAAATTTCCTGCTCACCTCACCCACTTATTTGGGTGGCTAGCCAGAGAGTGCCACTTGATTCATTTGGTCCGTTAGGGTAAAAACCCTTGGGGGTGAAGTGGTTAAAGACAGGTGCTAGAGCGCTACCACGACCCCCGTCACCCCCTTCCTCGCCCCCTAATTAGCGCGCTTCCATGTGCGCACACGTGCCCACCCCCCTGCCCATCCTCCTGCTGTTCCAAGTCCACCTGCATGCCGCACATGCCCGCTAGGCTAAACACACGCACACATGGACACAGAGGAGGACGCCGGGACACAGGGGTTTTATTATATAGGACTAGTGACCTTAGCCATGGGCTAGGTCTGTCTCTATTCCCCTCAGCGTGCATGCGCTTGACATGCGCATGTGCACGCCCACCTGCCGTGCACGTACACACACGCCCGCCCCTTCTGGCCCCGTCCTCCTCCCGGTCTCATGAGGGTCTCTGCGTCTTGACCCTGCACATGCACAATGCAAAAAAGCACTGACACAGGGACAGACGCAGGGACACTTGCACTTTATACATAGAGATTAAATGCCTCTAAAGGTACCCATACACTCATCGATTTCTGCCATTGATATACAACCAATTTGACCGCTCTGATCAAATCGGCTAGAAATCGATGCAGCAGGCAGCATGATTGATCAACCGATCGACTTCTGTCCGAATTCGAATGATTTACTTGATCGGTCTGGATGGAAAATCTAGGTCGATCGGCTGCTGGCGGCAGATCGATGGTCCATCGCGTTGCATAATGCTGGATACACACGTTGAGATTTCCCTTCGATTACCGGGATCGAACGGATCGAATCGATTATTTCCAACCTGCTCGACTCGGATTTCGATCGTTTCTGCCGTCGATTTGCATGTTAAGTATGCCAAATCGACGGCAGAAACGATCGAAATACGAAACGAGCATGTTGGAAATAATCGATTCGATCCGTTCGATCCCAGGAATCGAACGGGAAATCTCAACGTGTGTATCCAGCATTAGATCGAATGGTGCAACGCTGCATTTCGATTCATTTTCAATAGAAATCTGTTCCTAGTGTGTGGCACACATCAGATAGATTCCTGTCAGATGGGACCTCACAAGCATCTAACAGAAATCTATCTGATGGTCGAATCTGCTACAAATCTATAAGTGTATGAGTACCTAAACTAAAAATAGTCTGCAAGTGAGTAGGGAGGCTGGCATCTACCTTTATTTGCATTCTGGTATCCTTTAACCCCCTCCCGACCGCCTAACGCCGCTCGGTGGTAGGACGGTGACAGCCCCAGGACCGTCTAACGCCAATTACCGTAAGTGTCAAGAGTGGTGGGCGGGGATTAGCATGTTCCCTAAAGAGACATGGTACGGAGCTCTGTGATCTGTCTGCCAGCTGCGATCGCGGCTGAAAGGCTGTTAGGAAGTGAAAGGGGAAAAAAACCCTTTGTTTACATCTATACAGCACTGCGATTAGTGCAGCATTGTACAGGGGACACTAATCTGCTCCTCCGAGCTGCTCACAGTCAAATCCCTCTCATAGTCTGATGCAGATTTACCTGCCAGATCGACTATTTTCACCATGTCCAATCTGATTTCTGATCATGTTTATGAAAAATCGATTGGAAAATCGAAAGGACATCAGATCGGACCTGTTGGAAATAGTCGATCTGGCAGCTAAATCTGCCAGCGAATTGTATCGTGTGTACCTAGCATTAGCCTATGGTCCTCAAGTGGTTAACCCTTTCAGGACCGGCTGCTTAACCCCCTTAAGGACCAGACGATTTTGCATGGGGGAGGGGGCATTTGGGGGGCTTGCTGAGTGTGGCTTGCTGAACATGGTGCCCCCCCCTGTAGCCAGCAGCCTTTACTCACCTCCCAGGCTCCAGTGATGAGCCGCTGTGGACCCCTCCGCTCTGGCCGGCATCTCCGCTCGTTTTGACGATAAGTTCCAGGTCACGGCTTGATGACATCATCAAGCCGGGACTCGGCACTTACGTCAGAGTGAGGAGAGATGCTGGTGACAGTGGAGGGGAGCGCCGATTGCCGGGGGAACGCTAAGAAGGTGAGTGCATCCTCTTCTTCCCCCCTTACCGCCGCAGCTGTTACTAGTGACCACTATGATCCGCCGGCGATCGTAGTGATCACGTGATCAGCAGCCATACGCGATGGCTCCTGATCACTGAGGGGAGATGTAAGCAGGGTTGCTACCTTATCCCTTTAAATATCGACACATCTAAATTATACAGGTTCTGGGGCTACTTGCACATAATCAATGCCTAAACTGCATCTAACTAGCCACAAGGCATGTATAATTCATAAGTGCCGGTATTTAAAGGGATGAGGTGGCAACCCTAGATGTAAGCTGTCCTATGTCAGCTTAATCTCCCCTCTCCAGTGCGCACGATCGCGGGCTGCGGCAGGAGGCTTAATTTTCACGGACGTTAAAGAGAATCTGTATTGTTAAAATCGCACAAAAGTAAACATACCAGTGCGTTAGGGGGAATCTCCTATTACCCTCTGTCACAATTTCGCCGCTCCCCGCCGCATTAAAAGTGGTTAAAAACAGTTTTAAAAAGTTTGTTTATAAACAAACAAAATGGCCACCAAAACAGGAAGTAGGTTGATGTACAGTATGTCCACACATAGAAAATACATCCATACACAAGCAGGCTGTATACAGCCTTCCTTTTTAATCTCAAGAGATCATTTGTGTGTTTCTTTCTCCCTGAAGCTATCTTCCACTGAAGTGTCAGGCTGTTTCTTCCTGCAGAGTGCAGACAGCTCTGCCTGTATGTAATTCCTCAGTATGTGAAAGCCCAGCCAGCTCAGAGGAGGATTTATCCAGCTTGTAAAAGATAATAGAGCAGAGAGAAGCTGCACTAATCTAAATAACACACAGGCAGTGTGCAGAGAGGGGCCAGGAGGGGGGGGAGATGCATCACAGAACCACAACACTGAAGAACTTGGCAGCCTTCCAGACACAGGCCGACAAGTCTGACAGGAGAGAGATAAGTTGATTTATTACAGAGATGGTGATAGTAGAACATGCTGCAGTAAGCCACAGCACATTAGAATAGATTTTGGAACTTGTAGGATGGAAGAAAACCGGATGAAATGTTTGTTACGGAGTCTCTTTAAATTTATGTCCAGTCAGAGCGGTAGCACCACCTGCTGGACGTTGATTTGTACTGCGTCTGTCCCCATTATTGTATTCATAACAAGAAGCATTGTTTGGAAGCAGCCTGGGTGAAGACAATGGATCTATCAGAATGTTGAATGGTTTTTAGGTGGTGATAAGGTTTATCTACTCAGATCAGGTCAGTTTACAATAAGTAAATGTTTATCACTGGCTCACAGTCACAATGTGTGCAGTCACTGCAAATACCACCCTATGGAGGAGAAACCTCCAAAACTCGAGTTTTCAGCTTATCCTGTCACTCTCTCCCCCCCCCTCCCCCCCCCCCCCCCTGTTGAGAGCACTCTGGGAGTGGAGCCTACATATTACGCAAGTTGTGGCATCTATATTCCACCATTATCTGTCAGAGATTGATGCCACAACATATCCACCCGATCAATCATTTCAATCGATTTCTGGCCAGATTGATCAAAGGGATCTGACATGGTGGAAAGCGCTCTGTCAGATGTGTGGCAGCAATGGCATTCGATATTCCAACGATTGACAGAATCCAATGGACACCATAGCTGGTATCTGCCCCCCCCCACCCCCGGAATGCAGAGCAGACACTACAGGGGGTGCACAGTGTATGGCTGAGCTGCTGCCACATTCTGGGGGAGGGGAAGACACATTACTCGGGGAGAGGGGAGGGGGGGTGCCCTGTGACCTCATCTCCTGAACTGATGTCACGTAAATGAGACGGGGTCACAGAGGGCAGAGCAGACACTACAGGGGGTGCCCTGTGACCTCATCTGGTGTACTGATGTCACATACATGAGACGGGGTCACAGAGGGCAGAGCAGACACTACAGGGGGTGCCCTGTGACCTCATCTGGTGTACTGATGTCACATACATGAGACGGGGTCACAGAGGGCAGAGCAGACACTACAGGGGGTGCCCTGTGACCTCATCTGGTGTACTGATGTCACATACATGAGACGGGGTCACAGAGGGCAGAGCAGACACTACAGGGGGTGCACAGTGTATGGCTGAGCTGCTGCCACATTCTGGGGGAGGGGAAGACACATTACTCGGGGAAAGGGGAGGGGGGGCACTGCCCAGCAGGCGGCAGCGGCGCATGGATGACTTGCAATAGACTTCATGCTGAAATCTATTGGAAATCGGTGTGCTGTGTGTGGGCATGCAATAGAATCCAGGGGTGTCGCTAGAGGGAAGCAGTCTCTGTGATCACAGGGGGGTCCAGAGCTGTGGGGGACCCCAACTACTAACCTTCCCTTCCTCCCATACGGGGGACTATACTGCAGATCAGGGGTTTTGTGGCTGCACTTGTTATGGGTGTGATCATGATGGCCACCCTTGTTCTATAACCCCGCCCCCAGGCTGCAAGGGTTATCAGGGGGAGGCGAGGGAAGGGGTGTGACCATTGGGAGGGGGGAGGGGGCATGAATTGTAGTAACTCCAGTGATTAGATCCCTCTCTGATCAGATTTCATTAGAGAGGGATCTATCTGATGGTTGATCTGATGGCAGATTGAGAGGTGTATGGGTATGCAGTCACACAAGTGTCGCCCGGGAGGGATCAGGAGTCAGTCCCTCGAGCGATAGTTCTTGGCCAAGCGATGGGTTCGGTTGCTATGAAGGTGGATTAATAGCCGATTTATCAAGGGGGGGGGGGGGCAGGGGCCACTGTACTCACACTACAATCTCAATCCACAACAAGCTGCCTCAACCAAGAACCATCTAGTGTGTGTAGGAGGCTTTATAAGAGAATCTCGGCAAGAGATCCTACCTGTACTGGGTGAAGATAGCCTCATGTATTGACTACTAGCTGATGGCCCGGCGTTGCCTGGGTAATGTAATTGGGTGGTGTTGGCCCCACCCACTTTTTCTAACTCTAAGGGTACGTACAGACATACGATAACGATCGTTCGTTCTGAACGACGAACGATGTTAAAGGAGGTATCGGCCGATGATCGTTTGAAGAAAGGCTACTTTGAACATCGTTCGTGTACGAACGATCTTGGAACGAGCGTTGCGTGCGCAACATGATTTATAAACTGATTTTCAAACACAAGTGTCAAAAAGAACTGTTTGAGCATGTGCAAAGCTTTGAGAACGAACGATCAACAACCGATTGTTGTACAGACATTACTTTTTGAACGATGGTCGTTGGAAAAGATCTGGCAGAATGGATCGTTCTTTACCAACGACATATCTCGTTGGTCGGTCGTTTTAACGATCGTTCGTGCACTTTTTACGAACGATCGTCGGGCAATGCCGTCGGTAACGATCGTTTTAAACGACTATAGTCGCATGTCTGTACGCACCCTAAGGCTGGATCCATACTATAAGCGCTTTTGTGAGTGCTTGTGATTGCTCGGCCGTTTTCACATTCACTTTCATTAAAATCACATCAAAATCACATAAAATACAGATTTTACATGAATGGTAAAAAGCGCTGAGCAATCACAAAAGCGCTTATAGTGTGGATCCAGCCTGACACACAATTACTCAATGACCAAGTTTGGGAGCTTTGCAGTCTTTGACATCAATAATTTGCACTGAAATTACACAAATCTGATTGGCTGTTTGTGGCTCCACCCCCTTTTCTGAACTTGAATCCAAGTGCAGTGCTTGCGAATCTCCTGCCTTCCTTCAGTCCTTATGCCCCAATCTACCACCACACTCTTCACCTATAGACAAGTCCCTGCATGAACGGGAGCGGAGTTATGCCTACCCGACTCAGGTTACCCCCAGGACTTCAGCGTGCAAAGCATAAGGACTGAGGCCGGCAAGACAGAAGTACTACCAGAACCAAACTAGCAAAACAAAGAGGAGGAGTAATATCATGTAATTATGCAGCAACATGCATGTAAGAAATCCACAGCTGTCTGGCTGCAGTTCAACTGCAGCAAGCCATAGCTGATTCATGACAACATCCTGAGCTGCAGTGATTGTACAAGACAAATAACATTTATATCACACTTTTCTCCTGGCGGACTCAAAGCGCCAGAGCTGCAGCCACTAGGGGGCGCTCTATAGGGAGAAGCAGTGTTAGGCCTCCTTTCCACGAACTGTTGATAGGCAGTAAAATGCCTCTCAAACTCTCTCAACTGCTCACTTCTGCCTGGTAACTGCTTGCTGCTGCATGATTGATAACCGCTTACTGCTGCCTGGCAACTGCTTGCTGAGCACACAGCTCGTGGAAAGGAGGCCTTAGGGAGACTTGCCCAAGTTCTCCTACTGATACTGAATAGGTGCTGGCTTACTGAGCAGGCAGAGCCGAGATTCAAACCCTGGTCACCTGTGTCAGAGGCAGAGCCCTTTACCATTACACCATCCAAATACCAGAAGGCAATGACACTCATCGTGAATGCAATTAAAACTAAACAACCGAATGCAAGCAGAGAAATCAGAACTTCACAGTTGCAGTTCCACTGCAAGCAACAGGACATGCTACAGGAGAGATCCTGACAAGCCCCCAGTCACGCAATGACCAACTTTACCAGGTTTGAGGCTTGTGCCATGATAGTGGTATAACCTACCCAGTCTCCGTCTAACCCCCAAACCATTTTCACCCCCTTTTCCTGTAACCCCTTCATGCATCCTTGAATAAAACCACACGGACTACCCGGCTTGGATAAATTTTTCGGCCAAAGCAGCCCATTTATTTTAACCAAAACATATTTAAGAACAACATTTCCATCATACATAAATAACTCTTTATTCAAAACACAACAGTAACTCTGAGCACTGAGGTAAGGGGTCCGGAGGCGCCCTCTGAGAATCGTACCCTTCCGAACCTGGCATGCAGCCTTGAACCGGCCCCCGCCGCGTTCTCCGGCTCGGGGACAGCTGCATGCCCACTTAAAGCGACCTTCCGCCAAATTGTCTCTCTTGCAGGATTGTCCCTTGACAAATCCTTAAAGGGAACCTTAACTGAACGGGGGTAAAGAGTTTTACTTACCTGGGGCTATTACCAGCCCCCTGCAGCAGTCCTGTGCCCTCGGCGGTGCTCTGGAATCCTCTGGTCCCCCGCTGTCACTTAGTTTCGTTTTTGACGACTCACCAGTCGCCGGCCGCCATGCGTATTATTGGACGCATTCACCAATGCAATTAGCGCTATTGCGGACCGCAACGCGTACAAAAATACGCGTTGCCGCATATCTACGCGTGCGGAATGCGGCAACGCGTATTTTTGTACGCGTTGCGGTCCGCATTAGCGCTAATTGCATTGGTGAATGCGTCCAATAATACGCATGGCGGCCGGCGACTGGTGAGTTGTCAAAAACGAAACTGACAGCGGGGGACCAGAGGATTCCAGAGCGGCGCCGAGGGCACAGGACTGCTGCAGCAGGCTGGTAACAGCCCCAGGTAAGTGAAACTCTTTACCCCCCCCCCCCCCCCGTTCAGTTAAGGTTCCCTTTAACCTGATAAACTCAACCTCCGGAGCCCCTTCCCCTCCTGCTGCAATGACAAGTTAACCCCCTTATACTCTAAAACTAAAGGGAGGGAGGGCGGGAACTTTTTCTCTTCTCTCCGCGGAGTGCCTAAGCTCCCCCTACCCCCTACGCAATACCCTTACTCCCAGCCCAGCCTCTTCCTGCTACTCACTAGGGACACCACTCCTCCCTCACCACACTAAGGCACCACCCCTTCCCTACTCCTGGACGGCTACCCTATCATGCTGGGCCTTGCGTATTACGCTTTGCTCCAGCTCCAGGCCCTCTCCTTGATAGTGGTATAACCTACCCAGTCTCCGTCTAACCCCCAAACCATTTTCACCCCTTTTCCTGTAACCCCTTCATGCATCCTTGAATAAAACCACACGGACTACCCGGCTTGGATAAATTTTTCGGCCAAAGCAGCCCATTTATTTTAACCAAAACATATTTAAGAACAACATTTCCATCATACATAAATAACTCTTTATTCAAAACACAACAGTAACTCTGAGCACTGAGGTAAGGGGTCCGGAGGCGCCCTCTGAGAATCGTACCCTTCCGAACCTGGCATGCAGCCTTGAACCGGCCCCCGCCGCGTTCTCCGGCTCGGGGACAGCTGCATGCCCACTTAAAGCGACCTTCCGCCAAATTGTCTCTCTTGCAGGATTGTCCCTTGACAAATCCTTAACCTGATAAACTCAACCTCCGGAGCCCCTTCCCCTCCTGCTGCAATGACAAGTTAACCCCCTTATACTCTAAAACTAAAGGGAGGGAGGGCGGGAACTTTTTCTCTTCTCTCCGCGGAGTGCCTAAGCTCCGCCTACCCCCTACGCAATACCCTTACTCCCAGCCCAGCCTCTTCCTGCTACTCACCAGGGACACCACTCCTCCCTCACCACACTAAGGCACCACCCCTTCCCTACTCCTGGACGGCTACCCTATCATGCTGGGCCTTGCGTATTACGCTTTGCTCCAGCTCCAGGCCCTCTCCTTGATAGTGGTATAACCTACCCAGTCTCCGTCTAACCCCCAAACCATTTTCACCCCTTTTCCTGTAACCCCTTCATGCATCCTTGAATAAAACCACACGGACTACCCGGCTTGGATAAATTTTTCGGCCAAAGCAGCCCATTTATTTTAACCAAAACATATTTAAGAACAACATTTCCATCATACATAAATAACTCTTTATTCAAAACACAACAGTAACTCTGAGCACTGAGGTAAGGGGTCCGGAGGCGCCCTCTGAGAATCGTACCCTTCCGAACCTGGCATGCAGCCTTGAACCGGCCCCCGCCGCGTTCTCCGGCTCGGGGACAGCTGCATGCCCACTTAAAGCGACCTTCCGCCGAATTGTCTCTCTTGCAGGATTGTCCCTTGACAAATCCTTAACCTGATAAACTCAACCTCCGGAGCCCCTTCCCCTCCACTACGAACGGGCATGAAGCCTCATGCCCGAGAGGCCCCCAACCTCAGAGCTCGCTGGATTCCATCTTCTATCCCTAGGGCCCACAAATCCAACCCCACATCCGTAAGGTGAACCCCATCCCTTCTTAAGAAAAGATGGGTATCCTCCTCCAACTCCAAATGCCTAATGGCCAAGCCCCCATTTCTAATAAAAAATTTTGACACCTCCTTGTTCAACTTCACTCTGGCCCTGTTGACTTTGCTGACCGATCTCGCCAACCTCCAAGACGATCTGGCCACCACGTCTGACCATATCACGATCGCGTCCGGAAAAAGCGTACGAATACGCAAAAAATCAAATTTTATGCTCTTTACTAACACCCTTGTGGACCTAGCAGCCAGGTCATTCCCCCCAACATGTAGCACCAAAGGGTCCGGGGCCCTATCAAGTCTGTAACATCTGTGTAGCTCCGGCATTACCCTAGACCACACCATGCCTGGGAAACCGAGCCACCGTATACAAACCTGCTCCCCGGGGAAGCCAAGCTGCCGACCTTCTGGCCTCACCTCCGCTCGTTTTGCTCCCCAGCGGACATATGAGTGTCCGAAAATCCAAACCAGGACCTGCGGACCTGCAATACAAACAACAGGTCTCTAACAACAAATGTCCTCTTCTGCTCCCAATACCTAAACCCCTTTTTTTTTTTTTTTTTTTTTTTTTAACACACCAAATGCGGCCTAACATACAACTTATAACGAGAAGATTCCCATCGCCCTATTCTTTTAATGATATTTTCGCTAAGTCCCCACCTAGACGCCTCTGTGGCTGCACCTATCCTGAAAGAGTGGGAGGCAAACTCGCGTGCCTGGAGCCCAAGCCCAGTTAAACACTTTCTAAAAACGGCAATAAATTGGAACCTGGATAAGGGGGTACCATCTCTATGCACTAGGAATAAGGGAGCCGCTGAAGGCCTCATGGCCCCAAAAGCTTCCACTGCTCCGCAAGGACAAAGCGGGCCGTCCGTCCGAAATAAAGAGATGCACCTGCCCTTACCTGATTGATCCGTTTTTGAAAACCGAAGACGGATGACTACGGAGTCCGCCTGCACCCTGACGTCCTCCGTGAGGATGCCTCCCACCTTAACCTTACTGCTGCTAACTAATTCCCCTATCCTAAAGGCCCCAAAGAATGCCAAAATGAACCCTGTCCTAAACAAACTTACCTCAAATGCCGATGAACAAACCCCATCCAGCCTAAGAACTAATCTCCCTAACAGCTCAAAAGACACCGGGCGCCTTGAATCCCTGTGGATCGCTTCCATCTGAAAATGGCGCCTGTGAATAATGGCGCACAGTGTTGCCGCTAATCCGTTTGCCGTTTATCGCTATTTAACGTTAAAGCCTTATTGTTATTTAGCGTTAAAGCCTTATTGTTATTTAGCGTTAAAGCCTTATTGTTATTTAGCATTAAAGCCTTATTGTTATTTAGCGTTAACACACAGAACCCTCTCTGTACCTATCCCTAACCCCTAAACCCCCCGGTGGTGCCTAACCCTAACCACCCCCCTGGTGGTGCCTAACCTTAACCACCCCCCTGGTGGTGCCTAACCCTAAGACCCCCTGGTGGTGCCTAAACCTAAGACCCCCCTGGTGGTGCCTAACCCTAAGTCCCCCCTGGTGGTGCCTAACCCGAAGACCCCCCTGGTGGTGCCTAACCATAACCACCACCCTGGTGGTGCCTAACCCTAAGACCCCCCTGGTGGTGCCTAACCCTAACCACCCCCCTGGTGGTGTCTAACCCTAAGACCCCCCTGGTGGTGCCTAACCATAAGACCCCCCTGATGGTACCTAACCCTAATCACCCCCTGGTGGTGCCTAACCCTAACCAACCCCCTGGTGGTGCCTAACCCTAACCACCCCCCTGGTGGTGCCTAACCCTAACCACCCCCCTGGTGGTGCCTAATCACCCCCCTGGTGGTGCCTAACCCTAAGACCCCTCTGGTGGTGCCTAACCCTAACCTTGACAGTGTTACATTAAATCCATTCATCGTTTTGCAGTTAAATAACATCTGCAGTTTGGCTTATGTAGGGCGCTATTGATAAAGAACGTTAGTGTGTGCCACTATTGATAAATAACGTTAGTGTGTGCCACTATTGATAAATAACGTTAGTGTGTGCCACTATTGATAAATAACGTTAGTGTGTGCCGTTTTTCTTCTTTTTTTCCCTGTGCGCCATTATCATGCAGTACTAACGATAAATAGCGATAAGCGTATCTTTTTAATGCGGCGCCATTTCTATGCATAGGCACTGGGCGCCATTATTCACTGATCCCCTGTGGATCACCCCCACCCTGAAGCCCTTTAATGCCTGCCTCACCCTAAAATCCTTTGTCGCATCCTGAAAACCCCTAATTTTAAACCAAAAAGCTAACGCCGACAATTTCTTAGACATTGCTGATGACGACACTCCTTCCGAAAAGCACTTTCCCACAAAGTATAGTAGCAGACATAGCCTGTCCTCTTGCGAGTAACAGCCGCCCACTTGTACCATCAAAGCATCCCACGTGTTCCATACCAACGTGTACGCTGCCCATGACGATGCTGACAAGGATTGCCTGATCAATCCAGATACTGCCCGAAAGGAATTTTCCACACCGCTTCGGGACACTCCTCCCCACTCTCGTCCGCCGATGGAGCCGCCGCCCGGAATCTGGCCCACTGGAATCGAGAGAGGGCATCAGCAATCACGTTATCAATTCCTGGCAAATGCACTGCAGTAATCTGAGAATTCAAACGCAAGCAGTCCAGTACTAACTGCCGCATCAAACAGATAACTGGCGTTGATGACGCCGAAAAGTTATTTATAGCTGCCACCACACCCATGTTATCACAGTTAATTCGAATCGTTCTGTCAGCCAGTCTCTGCCCCCACAAACGAAATGCCACTACGATCGGAAACAACTCCAACATAACCAAATTGGAGGTAAAACCTGCTTCCACCCAGGACATGTCCCAGGCGGAGGCACACCAACTTCCTGCCAAAAAGGCTCCAAAACCGATTGCACCCGACGCATCCGTGAATAACTCAGCATCCACATTACTCACCATTTCCTGAATCCGTAAGGGTCTGCAATTAAATTCATCCAGAAATCTAACCCACACCCTTAAATCCCCCCGCAACTCTGCCGATAGACGAATCCGATGGTGCGGAGAGGACTTTCCTGCCGTTGCCATGGACAGCCGCCTGCAGAATACACGTCCCATGGGCATGATTCTGCAGGCAAAATTCAATTTCCCGAGTAACGACTGCAGATCTCGCAACGTAATTTTTTTAGACTTTTCAGCCAGCTTCACTGCCGCCGTTAAATCTTCCACCTTGTCCGGCGGTAACCGACATTCCATGGCCAACGTGTCAATAGTGATGCCCAAGAATTTTATGGACGTCACCGGGCCCTCTGTCTTGTCCTCTGCCAGAGGCACCCCGAACAGAGCACACACATGTCTCATTGCGGCAAGCGCGGAAACGCACTCACCCGAATCCGATGCCCCCATAAACAAAAAATCATCCAAGTAATGGATGATGGATTGTACACCTGAAACCTCCCTCACCACCCATTCCAAAAAACAGCTGAACTTCTCAAAATATGAACAAGAAATGGCACAACCCATAGGAAGGCATTTGTCTACAAAGTATTCACCCTTCCAGTGACATCCAAGCAAACGGAAGCTCGCTGGGTGTACCGGGAGCAACCGAAACGCAGCTTCAATGTCGGTCTTTGCCAACAAGGCCCCCGCACCTAATCGCTTGACCCACCGCAGTGCCACATCAAAGGATGTGTATGCCACTGATGTTTCCTGATCCGCCAGGCCATCGTTAACCGATAATCCTTTTGGGAAAGACAGATGATGAATGAGCCGAAAGGAACCCGGTTCCTTCTTTGGCACAACACCCAAGGGTGACACCACTAAATTGCGCAATGGTTGTTCTGTAAATGGGCCCGCAATACGGCCCGCAGCCAATTCCTTGTTCAACTTTTGAGACACTACCTCAGGAAATTCATATGCTGATCTCAAGTTCTTCACTGGACCGTCCGCTGATAACGTACAACTACTGGGAATGACAAAACCGTCCCTAAAACCTGCATGCAAGAACTCCGCTGCCTCCCTCTGAGGATACCTACCGAGGAACTGTTCCATTTTTTCCACCCTCACCGGTGTCGTCCCTCTTGCTTGCAGGCTCAGCCGCCTTACCTCTGCGCTGTCTATAACATTTTGAGGCCGGATGTGAACCTCCGCAGGCTGAACACTCGTGTTTAAAACGACACGATTGTCCAAAACGACAAGATCCGTCGTTGAATTGCCAGCACACTCCTTTTCCCTTACCGGCCAGCTGTCCAGTGGGGGATGGGCTGCTGGCCTGTCCCTGAAAGGGTGGTGTCGCCCGAGCAGGAATCATAAGGCGCATCCATAACTCGATGTCCTTGTGGTCCCAGCGTATGGCTGGACGGACCGCCTTACTCTGCCTAAACTGCTCGTCGTATCTGAGCCAAGCATTTCCGCCGTATGACCGATGCGCATCCCCTATAGCATCCATATACCTGAATAACGACGAACAGCAGTCCGGCTGACGCTCCCCAATCACACTCGCCAATATATTGAACGCCTGAAACCAGTTTTGGAACGTTCGGGGGATAAGCCGGTAGCGGCGTTCCTCCTCCCTCTTTTTTTCATCTGGTTTCCCCTTATCTAAATTAAACTTCTCCAACGGTAAAAGGGAAAAAATCTCAACATATTCCCCCCTCCATATACGCTCCCTCGTCTCCTGTTTCAGGTGGGCCCCCAAACGTCCTATAAAACAAACATACGTCTCACTATGAGCAGCGTCCGAGAGACGCACCAAATCCGCCTCCCTTCTCTCCGCCCCACCGCCCCCCGACTGATCACTCAGCCCTGGTGTGACCGATACCTCCCCACTTGCTGACCCGTTTGGCTCCGACAAAGGGGGAGAAACCTGGATTGCTTGTACCACCTGGGGAACCTGGGAAAGAGATACCAACTGCCCTGGAGCGGGCCCCGCCCCCCCCCCCCCGGATGAACCTGAGGAAGAGGTACGACCTGCCCTGTGGCTAACCCCACCCCCACCGGAGCAACCTGGGGAAGAGGTACTACCTGCCCTGGCGCGGACCCCGCCCCCACCGGAGCAACCTGGGGAAGAGGTACTACCTGCCCTGGCGCGGATCCCGCCCCCACCGGAGCAACCTGGGGAAGAGGTACTACCTGCCCTGGCGCGGACCACGCTCCCACCGGCCCTGGCAGGCCTGACATGGCTCTTAAACCTGCCCACAACACCTCTAAAGCAGAAGGTACCTGAGATGGCATACCGGTTACCACTCCCTGCCCCCCCGCACCCGACCCAAACAACAAATTGGTCAGTACATTGGCATTATTGGCCTCACCTGGCTGTGCCGGACGAACGCCCTGGTCAGCCGTCACTCCGGATCCCGAGCTGGCGTCCGCTGCCTCTCCCGCCGATGAATCCTCATCCGACAGTGGTGCGTTCTCTGGCGATCGTCTGTCGTCTTGCCCACCATGGTCCTGGCGGCGCTGAACCACACTCCGAACACCCCTTTGACTGGTGCCTCTGGATGAAGTCTTGCCCTTGCTCTTCCCTCCTCCTTTAGCCGCCTTGGATGATCCTGGTCTCTGGGTTTGGGCCACCGCCGCGCCCTGGGAGGAAGCGGTGCCCGTCCCTGCAGTAGCCTCCTGTTGAGCCTGCCTGGCCTGCTAGGATGAGCGGGGCACAGGGGCCGTTTGCTGGGCAGATCCTCTGGACGCCTGTGCAGGAGCCGATTGCCCCTTCTGTGTGCCGCTGGACGAACGCTTCCCGCCTCTTGGATTCCCCTCGGCCGCCCCCCTGCCGCTAGCATGTGTTCGCTTGGCAGGAGGCGCCGGAGGGTCCCCGTGGGGGCTCCCACTGCGGTTGCTCCGTCTTGGCCTGGTGTCCGGGCTGAGCCGCTCCGGCGGCCTGGATTTACGCTTGGCCTGCGCAGCCTCACCTTGGTTCCCCTCCGGCTGCGCAGACGTACTCGGGGCCATAGCTGCTAGCTGGGACTGAACCCATTCGGGCCCCCTGGCTGCTGCTTCGTTGCGGATGCACGCTACTAAGCTTTCCACGTCTTCCATGCTGTGGAGAAGCAGTGCGTGCAGCCAACTTTTTCTCTTCTCTCCGCGGAGTACCTAAGCTCCGCCTACCCCCTACGCAATACCCTTACTCCCAGCCCAGCCTCTTCCTGCTACTCACCAGGGACACCACTCCTCCCTCACCACACTAAGGCACCACCCCTTCCCTACTCCTGGACGGCTACCCTATCATGCTGGGCCTTGCGTATTACGCTTTGCTCCAGCTCCAGGCCCTCTCCTTTACCAGTGCAAGAATGGCAGCAATTAAATATATCCCAGTCACCCAGTGTCCAACTGTGCAAAGTTTGAGAACCCTGCCATTAACAGTGTAAGGCCTAGAACCCACTACAAAACGCTATCGCTAATCGCAATCGCTAGAGTTTTGTATGAGCGGTTTGTGAGCGTTTTCGGTAGCGATTTTAAAAAGTGTAATCAATTTGCCAGCAGTTGTGTAGCAATTAGCGTTTTAAATTCTGATTGGTCCTTTCAATTAATTTTAATTTTGTTACAGTGTGCAGTAACTTCAAAACGCTAGCAAAATTGCTCTGTGTAGGTTTTGATGAGTGATTACGCCAGCGTTTATATACCTTACATTGCAGAAACGCTAACAGCTAACGCTAAACGTGAAAAACGCTGCATGTCCTGCGTTTTGCGATTTAGTAATCGCAATCGCTCCAGTGGAATTTGGCCCATCCAGTAACATTAGCTGAGCGTTTAGGGAAATCACTAGCGGTTTGAATCGCTCCCTAAACGTTCACAAAATTGCTCTAGTGGGTTTGAGCCTTCAGAATGGATGCAGTTTACAATTTCCCCAGTGACATTTGTATTTGTCTCCGCCCCCTTTTTGGTTATGGGGATAAAAGTATCCTATATGTTATTCCAGGTAATGTACTACCGTATGTGTGTGCCAAACTTCATTCAAATCCGTTCAGCCATTGTTGTGTGATCGAGTAACAAACATCCGAACTTTTGCAATTATAATATTAGTGAGATTAGTGAGATTAGTGAGATAAAGGGCTCTATTCACAATCAGGCATGGGGGTAAAGGATTTTTTACCGCTAAATTACAGGCAGCGGTAATTTCCGCATTTTTTTCCACATTCATTAAAAGTTTTCCACATGTTTTCTGCATGCGGGTTTATTGCGGTAAAAAAGTGCGGTAGCACGTGTAAACTGGCATTAAACTTGCGGTAAAAGTGCAGGAAAAAAGTTGCATTAAAAAATTGTCCCCAAACAAATTTTCTGATGCTATGTACACACATGCGACAATGATCGTTCGTTGAGAACGACGAACGAGCTTTTAATTGATGAAAGAACGACCTGAGTAAAGTTAGTTTTTAAATGTGTGTAACGATCTGATCGTTAGAACGAACGTTACATCACGTAAAGCAACTATTGCGCCTGCGCATAAAAATGAGAAGTTTCAGGGAGAAATAGTGAAATGCGCATGTCAAGCCTAGTACGAACGACCGTTTGCAACGATGTACTACTTTTGCAAACGATCGTCGTTGGTTAAAATCCGCCGAGACAGAACTTTCTTTTGTAGCGATTTGGCTCGTTCGTCGTTTGCCTTAATAGTCGGTGGTTCGTTTTTTGTAACGATCCTCGTTGGTAAAGATCGGGGAACGATCGTTACAAACGACTATAGTCGCATGTGTGTACGCACCTTCAGTCAAGCAAACAGTCTCCAGACTCCATTTAAGTCAATGGGATGCGAAATATATCACCAGCTACTTGAAAAAAAAAAAGAAAGAAATCGGTACTTAACCTCTTGAGGACTGCAGGGCTAAACCCCCTAGTGACTAGACCATTTTTTGTAAAAAAAAAAAAAAAAAAGGCCACTGCAGCTTTAAGGCCAAGCTGCAGGGCCGCACAACACAGCACACAAGTGATCCCCCCCCCCCCTTTTCTCCCCACCAACAGAGCTCTCTGTTGGTGGGGTCTGATCGCTCCCCCATGTTTATTTTTTTTTAAATAAATATTTTTGTTTGTGTTTTTTTAAAAAAAAAGACCTGTTCCTTTAAAATCCTTCCCTCCCTCTCTCCCTCCCTCTCTCCCTCCCTCCCTCTCTCCCTCCCTCCCTCTCTCCCTCCCTCTCTCCCTCCCTCCCTCCCTCCCTCCCTCTCTCCCTCCCTCCCTCCCTCTCTCCCTCCCTCCCTCCCTCTCTCCCTCCCTCCCTCCCTCTCTCCCTCCCTCTCTCCCTCCCCCCAGCCAGCCAATCACGGCGATCAGCTCTCATAGGCTTCACCCTATGAGAGCCGATCGCTCTCTTGTCCCCCAGGGGGACAGCAGTGCTGATCGCAGCGCTGCACAGTGTAAATAGACGGCGTGATTGTCGTCTAACAGTCCGCTCGGAGACTGAAGGTGGAGAGGAGCTCCGCCCCCCAAGCAGGAGATGCGCACGCACGCTGCGCGCGATCTCCTGCAAATGTAAGCCCCAGGACTTTACGCCAATCGGCGTTAGGCGGTCCTGGGGCTGCCGCCGCAGCCGCGCCCATCGGCGTGACGCGGTAGGCAACAGGTTAAGGCAGAAATAATGTTCCCCTTTTTATTGTGAATTTGGATCTTTTGCAGAAATTACCGACTTTTACGGTCATTTCTGCATCATTCGATTCGCGCACTTTTACCGCACATTTTCCGCAAGCGGTAAAAAACATGCAGAAAATGTTGTGAATGTAAACATGGTCTTATTTTAGTCGCCCACAAGTAGTTTACCGCATGCGGAAAATGATCGTGAATAGAGCCCAATGTCATGGAGGCAGAGCGATGGAACCTGCAGCGAATCGAATGGGACAATCGATGTGTGTGTGGAGATTGGGCACCTCTGGCCATGGTCATACAGATGTTGAGTCATCACATTACTGCTATAGCCTCCAGCTCTTGTGTGTTGTTGTATCTGCAGGGCAGAAACAATGGGAATAATTCCCTTATCAGGAGCAGCATGCTGTGCTGTGATTGGATCAGTTTGTGTAGTAACTGCTGCCCAGCACACCCTCTGCCATTCCATTCCAGGACTGAGCCCAAGTCAGACGACATGATGTCCCCCTCCTGGCTCCTGCTGCTCCTGTCCGCTGCTGTCTGCTCACCACCAGGACAAGCGAGGGTGTCTCAGGTAGGTGCCGCGCTACAGGCTGCTGACTTTATACTTCATACACAAGCGCAGCCCGCGCCTATTGCTCCTCTGCTCACACCATCCCTCTCCCCCCCCCCCCCCCCCACTACAGGCTGCTCTGACCTGTTCATACACAAGCGCAGCCCGCGCCTATTGCTCCTCTGCTCACACCATCCTGCTCCCCCCCCTACAGGCTGCTCTGACCTCTTCATACACAAGCACAGCCCGCGCCTATTGCTCCTCTGCTCACACCATCCCTCTCCCCCCCCCCCCCCCCCCACTACAGGCTGCTCTGACCTCTTCATACACAAGCACAGCCCGCGCCTATTGCTCCTCTGCTCACACCATCCTGCTCCCCCCCCCCTACAGGCTGCTCTGACCTCTTCATACACAAGCACAGCCCGCGCCTATTGCTCCTCTGCTCACCCCATCCTGCTCCCCCCCCCCCCACTACAGGCTGCTCTGACCTGTTCATACACAAGCACAGCCCGCGCCTATTGCTCCTCTGCTCACCCCATCCTGCTCCCCCCCCCTCACTATAGGCTGCTCTGACCTCTTCATACACAAGCACAGCCCGTGCCTATTGCTCCTCTGCTTACCCCGTCCTGCTCCCCCCCCCCCCCACTACAGGCTGCTCTGACCTGTTCATACACAAGCACAGCCCGCGCCTATTGCTCCTCTGCTCACCCCATCCTGCTCCCCCCCCCCTCACTACAGGCTGCTCTGACCTCTTCATACACAAGCACAGCCCGCGCCTATTGCTCCTCTGCTTACCCCGTCCTGCTCCCCCCCCCCCACTACAGGCTGCTCTGACCTGTTCATACACAAGCACAGCCCGCGCCTATTGCTCCTCTGCTCACCCCATCCTGCTCCCCCCCCCCTCACTACAGGCTGCTCTGACCTCTTCATACACAAGCACAGCCCGCGCCTATTGCTCCTCTGCTCACCCCATCCTGCTCCCCCCCCCCCTCACTACAGGCTGCTCTGACCTCTTCATACACAAGCACAGCCCGCGCCTATTGCTCCTCTGCTCACCCCATCCTGCTCCCCCCCCCTCCGCGCTCGTTACCCCGTCCGGCACTCACCCCCGATGCCGTGCTACAAGCTGCTCTGACCTCTTCATACACAAGCACAGCCCGCGCCTATTGTTCCTCTGCTTACCCCGTCCGGCTCTCCTGTATTGTTTAGCAGGAAATACATATGGCAGCCTCCATATCCCTCTCACTTCAGTTGCCCTTTAAGCGATGCTTCTGCATGCGTACGTAGCGTTAGACATGCAGCTGCCCCCCCCCCCCCCCTCTCTACCACGCACAAGCTGCTGTTATACGTGTGCGATACGATGAGCCCACAGCGGAGGAGCCTGTCACGGGATCACTGCACGAGTCTGCATTTCATATGATCTTGTGCAGGAGTGCACCGTCATATGCATAGGCCCGCCCCCTTTCACTGGCGTACTTCCTGCTGGACAGGAAGTGAATCATCAGTTTACACTTACTGCGTCACCACTGACTAGCTTTACTGTATAGTTTATGCCATAGCATGGATGCTGCGGTAGCGCACAGATGACTGCGGTGGGAATGCGGCAGTTTATCTTCTTCCATCACAGTGCATTGCATTAAAGAGACTCTGAAGCGTCGCTAAAATCATTTTTTTATTTGAAATCCCTGTTAAAGGGAACCAGAAACCAGAGAGGATGAAGACAAGCTTTTATACATATCTGGGGCTTCCTCCAGCTTCATACGCCTGGATCGCTCCCGCGCCGCCGTTCTCCGCTGCCTGGATCCGCCGGTACCGGGTCCCGTCATTGCCACGAGTCGGCCGGCGGACGCGGCCAATTCTCCGCATCACAGGGGGCTCCCTCCATACAGGTACGCGTGTGGCTGCTTACTGCGCAGCCGCATGCATACGGTTATGGAGGGAGCCCCTGTGATGCAGACAATTGGGCGCCAGTGACGGCGCTACACTGGGGCTTGCCGGGGCTGAAGCCCCAGCTGACAAACTGTAAGCCCCTATGAAAGCCCCCCCAGTCGCTGCTGCCCCTGCCGCTTTGCTTGGCTCGCCTGTGGCCTCAACCCCTGCAGGGTGCTCGGGTTGGGCGGCTGCCGCCTGCCCCCCATGTTCCCCTCCCTCTCATCAGACCTGCAGATCAGCGCGGCGAGCGGAACAAGCAGAACTACAGACAGCGTGGGACCCGACTACGTCATAATGCGGAAGTGACGTCACTCGTAACCTCCTGCATATGAACTGACTCGCGCGGCTGCTCACTGTGTGCCGCTCTGTCAGCCGGGTCCCACGCTGATCTGAGGTCTCTGTCCCTGCTCGCCGCGCTGATCTGCAGGTCTGATGGGAGGAGGAGGGGGGAGAGAAACACTACCTACCTACATAACCACTTACTGCTACCTACCTATCCTCTCTACCTACCAGAAACCACCCACTTCTGCCTGCCTACCTACCTACCTACCTAAACCTTACCAACCTACCTAACCACCCACTGCTACCTAAACTTTACCTAGCTACCCAAATAACCACCCACTCAAACACTGCTACCTACCTACCTATCCGCACACTTACCTACCTGCCTACCTAAAACCTCACAAGCTCCTACTTATCTACTTTAACCCACACATTGCTATCTACCTACCTAAAAAAAAAAAAAAAAATGGGCTACCTACCTACCCACACAGTGCTATCTACCTACCTAATACACTGCTACACACCTACCTAAACCCCACACACTGCTACCTACCTACCCACCCAACCACCACCTGGGGACACCCTACTACCTGTACTGGGGGGGGGGGGGGCACCTTACCACCTACTGGGTGCAGAGTCACTGACTTCTAGTCAGTAACACTCAGTCACATCCAGTGGCAGTGAGTGACCCAGGCACCCACGGACAGCGCACAGGACTGAAGGCTGGACTCTGGAGCCGAGCCAGTCAGTCAGCTAGACAGCCAGCAGGACTCAGGAGTCGAAACTCCGACAAGGTGGGTGTGGTGGGTCAGGGTGTCCTGTCCTGTTTACTCCAGCCAGCCAACTGCTAAATTGTTTTTTTGCAACTGTGCACCAGGCAGCCACCCAGGCCTAGGGCAGCTCAGCAGGCACCACCACCAACCACCAGGCCTGACTCTGAGCACCCCCCTGGGGGGCCTCAGAACACCCACCACCCAGGCCTGAGCTGTGCTGCGGCCCCCAGCCCACCACCAGCCATGCCTTAGCTGCCCTGGGGCCCCCAACCTACCACCACCACCAAGGCCTGAGGCCTTCAGCCCACCACCAGCTAGGCCTGAGCTGCCCTGGGGGTCCCAGCCCACCACCACCAGCCAGGCCTGAGGCCTCCAGCCCACCACTAGCCAGGCCTGAGGTGCCCTGGGGCCCCCAACCTACCACCACCACCAAGGCCTGAGGCCTTCAGCCCACCACCAGCTAGGCCTGAGCTGCCCTGGGGGTCCCAGCCCACCACCACCAGCCAGGCCTGAGGCCTCCAGCCCACCACTAGCCAGGCCTGAGGTGCCCTGGGGCCCCCAGTCCACCATCACTAGCCTGACTACATATACTGGGGACATCTATACACCTGGGGACACTGGCTGTCTGTCATTATGTGCATTAACTGGTGAAATGCTGTCTCTCATTACATGCATTTACTGGGGAAATGCTGTCTGTCACGTGCATTTACTGGTAAAAAGCTGTCTCTTATGTGCATTTACTGCAGAAACGCTGTCTGTCATTACGTGCATTTACTGGTGAAAAGCTGTCTCTTATGTGCATTTAATGGGGAAATGCTGTGTTATTACATGCATTTACTGGTGAAAAGCTGTCATTACGTGCATTTACTGGTGAAAAGCTGTCTCTTATGTGCATTTACTGGTGAAAGGCTGTCTGTCATTACGTGCGTTAGCTGGTGAAAAGCTGTCTCTTATGTGCATTTACTGGTGAAAAGCTGTCTCTTATGGGCATTAACTGGTGAAAGGCTGTCTGTCATGTGCATTAACTGGTGAAAAGCTGTCTCTTATGTGCATTTACTGGAGAAATGCTGTCTGTCATTATGTGCATGAACTGGTGAAAAGTTGTCCCTTATGTGCATTTACTGCGGAAACGCAGTCTGTCATTATGTGCATTAACTGGTGAAAAGCTGTCCCTTATGTGCATTTACTGCGGAAACGCAGTCTATCATTATGTGAATTAACTGGTGAAAAGCTGTCTCTTATGTGCATTTAATGGGGAAATTGTCTGTCATTACATGCATTAACTGGTGAAAAGCAGGCTCTTATGTGCATTTACTGCAGAAACGCAGTCTGTCATTATGTGCATTAACTGGTGAAAAGCTGTCTCTTATGTGCATTTAATGGGGAAACTGTCTGTCATTACATGCATTAACTGGTGAAAAGCAGGCTCTTATGTGCATTTACTGCAGAAACGCAGTCTGTCATTACGTGCAATAACTGCTGAAAAGCTGATTCTTATGTGCATTTACTGGTGAAAGGCTACCTGTCATTATGTGCGTTTACTTCATTTTTTTTTTCCATGTAACTACGTTAGCTGGTACAACTACATTACAGTTAGCCCCGCCCACATGACATCATGACCACGCCCAATTTTTCGCAAAATTCCCCTCCCCCCCGAGCCCGGCCTGCCAGCCCTCGTGCCCCCTTTGAGCCCCCCCAAAAATCTGAAGCTGGAGCCGCCTTGGGCGCGTCCGCCGGGAAGTGACGGGCCCGGTACCGGCGGATCCAGGAAACGGAGGATGGCGGCGTGGGAACAATCCAGGCTTATGAGGCTGGAAAAAGCCCCCAGGTATGTATAAAATCTTTTTTCTATTTTACAGAAGCATTCCTCTCTGGTTCCCTTTAAACAGGATTGCAGCACCTAAAACGTTGCATCCCCGCGGCTGAAAATTCAATTAATCACCCCAAACTCCCTGGGGCTGATTGCGGGGCTCCTGCTTCCGTGGAGAGGCAGAGTTTTGGGCTGTAGCTCTGCCTCTACACCCGTCCGTCTGTGGCGGATCTCCGCCTCTCCCAGCCCCTCTCTGTCTTCTTTCACTGAGAGGGGCGGGGAGAGGCGGTGATTAGGGCTAATTGACGCGCATGGAGGCAGAGCTACAGCTCAAAGCTCTGCCTCCCCCAGGCAGCAAAATGCACGACCAAGAAAGTTGTGGATTTTGCCCGGGGTGTTAGGGGTGATTAAGTTTGTTTTCAGCCACTGCGTTTTAGGTGGTGCAAACACCATTTTTAAAATAAAAACATGATTTTAGCGAGGCTTCAGAGTCTCTTTAAAGGGAAGCTTAACTGAGAGGGATTTGGATGTTTCCTTTTAAACAATACCAGTTGCCTGGCAGTCCTGCTGATCTCTTTGGCTGCAGTAGTGGCTGAATCACACACCTGAAACAAGCATACAGCTAATCCAACCTGACTTCAGTCAGAGCACCTGATCTGCATGCTTGTTCCGGGGCTGTGGCTAAAAGTATTACAGACACAGGATCAGCAGGAGAGTCAGGCAACTGGTATTATTTTAAAAGGAAAAATCCATATCCTTCTCAGTTTAGGTTCCCTTTAAGTATGAAAGCCTCATAGTGTAAAAGTCCCCCACCCACACCACACACACAAATACACACTCACACACAGACACACACAAGATTGGAAAATCGAAAAATTGATAGTAATTCAAATCAGACATGTAGGAAATAATCGATCTGGCAGGTAAATCTGTCAGACAATTGTATGGTGTGTACCTAGCATTAGGCATGTCGCCCATCGCTGAGCCCTGGGGCAACCGTGCAGAGCTGTACAGATGAGTCACAAGCCTGCAGGCTAGCGACATGTTTTGTTGCCATGTGTGGGGGGAAGGATGATGGAGTAGGGCTGGTGTGACATTACACAAGAGTCAGCTGAGTGTGATGAGTGAAGGAGGTCGGGGATTCTCCCCAGAGGTGGTCGATATTAAATGCCCGCCACGGCCGAGTCCCATCTAGCGTGTGTACATACTGTAGCTTAGAGTGGCCCTGAACTCAGTACAGAAGTAAAACATGGAGAAAGCCACCCTGTGTGTGTTTAGAGAGTTTAACCTGTTTAATTTCCTCTCATCTGTGACTAGTGACAAGTTGTAATGTGATTTCTCAGCTGTGTCAGCTAATTGCCATGGCAGAGCAGCTAATTTGTAAACATAGGATGTTAACCCAATGTCTGCTTCCATGAAAGCAGGAAGAATACACACTGCAGATTTATTGCAGGATTTGTATCAGCTGAAACAAATAAATATTTTTTTTCTGTAAAGTTTATTATGCTGTTGCTTATCTTTAGACGTTCTGAGTTCAGGTCCCCTTTAAATCTCTCTCACACATCCCCACAACTTCCTGGGAGACCTCGACCTTCTCCAAATGAGCCACACTGCTCCCCCTCAAACCTAAGCCAGCTTCCTGTGTCCCTCAGGCCACGCCCCTTTACATATTGAACACCAGCAGGCAGCTTCAAGGACAACTGTAGTGAGAAAAATATGGAGGAAAGTGGATACGAGATAAACTTTTACTCATTGCATAATTGTGGTCCTTACATATAGTTTATAGGGCATTCCTCAAGCCAAATACCTATTTATTTATTTGTTTTAATACTCTAATTCCCTATAAACTAAACAAGCCTCGCCCACAGCTCAAAGTGCCTTGGCACTCCATGTAGCAAGGGCTTATGGGAGCTCAGTCTGGGCAGGAAGAGGTTACTAGCCAGAGATTTCAGAGGCAGAGGGGAGGAGGGAGGAGGAGAGGGGAGTGAGCTGAGGGCTGAAGATGCTATCAGCTTGCCTGTGTGTAATGTGGCAAACAGAACATGGCTGCCCTCAATGTATCAAAGGGATAAATAAACATGAAACTGTTTGCAGCTAGATTTGCTGTGTAAATGATCTAAACTTTAGATAAGATATATAGACAAGTTATTTGTCATAGTTCGTTTTTCATCTCGGATCCACTTTAAACAATACCAGTTGCCTGGCAGTCCTGATGATCTATTTGGCTGCAGTAGTGTCTGAACCACACCACAAACAAGCATGCAGCTAATCTTGTCAGATCTGACAATAATGTCAGAAACACCTGATCTGCTGCATGCTTGTTCAGGGGCTATAGCTAAAAGTATTAGAGGCAGAGGATCAGCGGGACTGCCAGGCAACTGGTATTGTTTAAATGGAAGTGAAATATGGCAGCCTCCATATCCCTCTCGCTACAGTTGTCCTTTAAGTGGTTAGCCCCGCCCTCCTCTCACAACCTTGGACACTGCATCCCACAATGCTTTGCGGTACATCCCACAATCCCCAGTGCCAAAGCCACCATATACTCTCCTAGAATGGAAGGCTTCAAGGATGTAACAGCCATCAATAGATAACCTGAGAAACAGATTATTGTCATGATCAATGCCATGTACACATGTTAGATAAAAGTTGTTTGAAACATCCAATGAATGACAGATTTCACCGATTTGGATGAAAACCGTTGTTAAAAAAAAGATGAGCGACCAATATCAAGTATTCTACTTAATCTTACTGGCAGATCAACTATTGTGCAGATACAGTATTGTACAATCAATCGACATTGTTCCAGAGCATGCTCACCTGTTGTGAGTATCGCCAGTTCTGCTTGCAGGAAGTTTTTGGACAACACAATCGTTTAGAGTACTGGTGTGTATGTACTGTAGAGTACTGGTGTGTATGTACTGTAGAGTACTGGTGTGTATGTACTGTAGAGTACTGGTGTGTATGTACTGTAGAGTACTGGTGTGTATGTACTGTAGAGTACTGGTGTGTATGTACTGTAGAGTACTGGTGTGCATGTACTGTAGAGTACTGGTGTGCATGTACTGTAGAGTACTGGTGTGCATGTACTGTAGAGTACTGGTGTGCATGTACTGTAGAGTACTGGTGTGTATGTACTGTAGAGTACTGGTGTGTATGTACTGTAGAGTACTGGTGTGTATGTACTGTAGAGTACTGGTGTGTATGTACTGTAGAGTACTGGTGTGTATGTACTGTAGAGTACTGGTGTGTATGTACTGTAGAGTACTGGTGTGTATGTACTGTAGAGTACTGGTGTGTATGTACTGTAGAGTACTGGTGTGTATGTACTGTAGAGTACTGGTGTGTATGTACTGTAGAGTACTGGTGTGTATGTACTGTAGAGTACTGGTGTGCATGTACTGTAGAGTACTGGTGTGCATGTACTGTAGAGTACTGGTGTGCATGTACTGTAGAGTACTGGTGTGCATGTACTGTAGAGTACTGGTGTGCATGTACTGTAGAGTACTGGTGTGCATGTACTGTAGAGTACTGGTGTGCATGTACTGTAGAGTACTGGTGTGCATGTACTGTAGAGTACTGGTGTGCATGTACTGTAGAGTACTGGTGTGCATGTACTGTAGAGTACTGGTGTGCATGTACTGTAGAGTACTGGTGTGCATGTACTGTAGAGTACTGGTGTGCATGTACTGTAGAGTACTGGTGTGCATGTACTGTAGAGTACTGGTGTGCATGTACTGTAGAGTACTGGTGTGCATGTACTGTAGAGTACTGGTGTGCATGTACTGTAGAGTACTGGTGTGCATGTACTGTAGAGTACTGGTGTGCATGTACTGTAGAGTACTGGTGTGCATGTACTGTAGAGTACTGGTGTGCATGTACTGTAGAGTACTGGTGTGCATGTACTGTAGAGTACTGGTGTGCATGTACTGTAGAGTACTGGTGTGCATGTACTGTAGAGTACTGGTGTGCATGTACTGTAGAGTACTGGTGTGCATGTACTGTAGAGTACTGGTGTGCATGTACTGTAGAGTACTGGTGTGCATGTACTGTAGAGTACTGGTGTGTATGTACTGTAGAGTACTGGTGTGTATGTACTGTAGAGTACTGGTGTGTATGTACTGTAGAGTACTGGTGTGTATGTACTGTAGAGTACTGGTGTGTATGTACTGTAGAGTACTGGTGTGTATGTACTGTAGAGTACTGGTGTGTATGTACTGTAGAGTACTGGTGTGTATGTACTGTAGAGTACTGGTGTGTATGTACTGTAGAGTACTGGTGTGTATGTACTGTAGAGTACTGGTGTGTATGTACTGTAGAGTACTGGTGTGTATGTACTGTAGAGTACTGGTGTGTATGTACTGTAGAGTACTGGTGTGTATGTACTGTAGAGTACTGGTGTGTATGTACTGTAGAGTACTGGTGTGTATGTACTGTAGAGTACTGGTGTGTATGTACTGTAGAGTACTGGTGTGTATGTACTGTAGAGTACTGGTGTGTATGTACTGTAGAGTACTGGTGTGTATGTACTGTAGAGTACTGGTGTGTATGTACTGTAGAGTACTGGTGTGTATGTACTGTAGAGTACTGGTGTGTATGTACTGTAGAGTACTGGTGTGTATGTACTGTAGAGTACTGGTGTGTATGTACTGTAGAGTACTGGTGTGTATGTACTGTAGAGTACTGGTGTGTATGTACTGTAGAGTACTGGTGTGTATGTACTGTAGAGTACTGGTGTGTATGTACTGTAGAGTACTGGTGTGTATGTACTGTAGAGTACTGGTGTGTATGTACTGTAGAGTACTGGTGTGTATGTACTGTAGAGTACTGGTGTGTATGTACTGTAGAGTACTGGTGTGTATGTACTGTAGAGTACTGGTGTGTATGTACTGTAGAGTACTGGTGTGTATGTACTGTAGAGTACTGGTGTGTATGTACTGTAGAGTACTGGTGTGTATGTACTGTAGAGTACTGGTGTGTATGTACTGTAGAGTACTGGTGTGTATGTACTGTAGAGTACTGGTGTGTATGAATGTCGTTTAAACAACTTGTCGTTTTTTGTGACATCGCTTGTTTGTGTGAAAAAATTCACAATTTTTCAGTTTTCGGCCATTATAGCTTTAAAATAATACCCACGTATTTTATTTGCCCATTTGTCCCGGTTATTACACCATTTAAATTATGTCCCTATCACATTGTATTAATATTTTATTTGAAAATAAAGCTTCATTTTTTTCAGTTTTGCGTCCATCACTTTTTAAAAGCTTGTAATTTAAAAAGTAATAGTAATATACCCTCTTGACATGCATATTAAAAAAAATGTATTAAACAATTTATTTTGGGTTTTTTTGGGAAGTGTGGGAAGTAAACAGTTATTGTAATATAAAATGTAATTGCTTGTGCTTTTTTTTTTTAAAAATGCATGTACATGTAGTTTTACTATTTCAGCAAGCGCTTTAGCTTACAGGAAGTGAAGGGAGGACGTGAAACTTTTTTTTTGTTTTTGGTTAGAAAGATCACGGCTTCTCATAGAAGCTGTCGGTCTTTTTAACAGGGATTTACATCAATGAATGAGAGTTGTGTTCCTATTCATTGATCTCCGGGCTAACGGGCGGCGGCACGGGAGCATGCGCGATTGTCTGCGGGAGCACGCAGCAGCCTTTTGGACGTAGCCAGCTACGTCCAAAAGGCTTAACTAGTTAAACAAAATACACCATATGGTTGTAGCTGCATATCGCTGTTTACACAATAGGCGGGGTGAAAAATCCTCCTATTTCTCATTTGGCGGCAGAGGGGGACATTTTCATGTGGGACACCTTGTAGTTCTGTTTTGATGCATTGGGAGTAAAGTTTTATGTAGCAATAACCTCACTAATGTCTGCTATTCCCTTTCAGGTTGACGACCCTCATCCGAACGCTGTCCCAGGTATGTGCTGTCTCGTATTTCGCGTGGGCGTAGTGGGGCAGAGGACATTTGGGCGTAATGTGAATTAAGGATATAGTAGCGATGGTCAGAGGGTAATTTGGGCGCCGGCAGAAAACGGAGCCCAAATTACGATGAAAACAGTGTAATTTGGCCACCAGCAAAAGCTGAAAGCTGAACTGCATCTTACGCACGCTGCACAGCGCCTTGGAGGGGGAATGGTAATTAACACCGCTGGGAAATTTGCCGCAGCAGGGTGAGGCATTTCGGCTTTACCCTGCATCCAAAATTCCCAGCGCCATTTTTACATGTATTTCAGTGTCTCCTGACATCAAATAAAGATCCAGCATAACCGGGCCTATCCACAGTACAATTTTTTGTGAATATATTCCGGTATGTGTAAGGAGTAGTTGGCCAACACAGGGTTTAAAGGAAACAAAAGGTGAAAGTAAACTGATGAGAGGAACAATTGTATCTATCCTCCTTCTACTGAAATTGACTTTTTTTTTAGATATCCCACAGTTTTATTGTATATTTAAATCTAGTTTTTAAGTTTTTACTGTTTCATTGCCTCTGCTTAATGACACATGCATTGAAGTATGCCAGAGCTCAAATCTATGAACTATTTTCCCTTTTTATCTCTTTCCTGCTCTCAGAAGCCATTTCCTGACAGGAAAGTGTTTTATATCTGGAATTCCTTATCAGTGAGGGCTGAGCTATCGTCAGACCCGGTCTGACCAGGACAGAAACTGCCACTTGCATACCTGATGTTTAACTCTTTCAGGCAGAGAAAGAAAATAAGAAACAAGAGCGGTCAGGACGGAGGGGGAGGGCGTGGCCGTACACATGCTGGATTCTCGGCAGAGGGATCGCTGGCCGAGTGGTCAGGATGGAGGGGGAGGGGTGGGACGCTGCCGTACATATGCTGGATTCTCGGCAGAGGGATCGCTGGCCGAGCGGTCAGGACGGAGGGGTAGGGGTAGGACGCTGCCGTACACATGCTGGATTCTCGGCAGGGGGATCGCTGGCCAAGCAGTCAGGACGGAGGGGGAGGGGTGGGAGGCTACCGTACACATGCTGGATTCTCAGCAGAGGGATCGCTGGCCGAGCGGTCAGGATGGAGGGGGAGGGGTGGGAGGCTGCCGTACATATGCTGGATTCTCGGCAGAGGGATCGCTGGCCGAGCGGTCAGGACGGAGGGGGAGGGCGTGGCCGTACACATGCTGGATTCTCGGCAGAGGGATCGCTGGCCGAGTGGTCAGGACGGAGGGGGAGGGGTGGGACGCTGCCGTACACATGCTGGATTCTCGGCAGAGGGATCGCTGGCCGAGCGGTCAGGATGGAGTGGGAGGGCGTGGCCGTACACATGCTGGATTCTCGGCAGAGGGATCGCTGGCCGAGCGGTCAGGACGGAGGGGGAGGGGTGGGAGGCTGCCGTACACATGCTGGATTCTCGGCAGAGGGATCGCTGGCCGAGCGGTCAGGATGGAGTGGGAGGGCGCGGCCGTACACATGCTGGATTCTCGGCAGAGGGATCGTCGGCCGAGCGGTCAGGATGGAGGGGGAGGGGTGGGAGGCTGCCGTACACATGCTGGATTCTCGGCAGAGGGATCGCTGGCCGAGCGGTCAAGACGGAGGGGGAGGGGTGGGAGGCTGCCGTACACATGCTGGATTCTCGGCAGAGGGATCGCTGGCCGAGCGGTCAGGACGGAGGGGGAGGGCGTGGCCGTACACATGCTGGATTCTCGGCAGATGTTGCCATCTACGGTGGCGTAGTGGTTAGCTCTCTCGCCTTGCAGCGCTGGGTCCCTGGTTTGAATCCCAGCCAGGGCACTATCTGCAAAGAGTTTGTATGTTCTCTCCGTGTCTGCGTGGGTTTCCTCCGGGCACTCTGGTTTCCTCCCACATTCCAAAAACATACGGATAAGTTAATTGGCTCCCTCTAAAAATTGGCCCTAGACTACAGTACTTACACTACATAATATAGACATATGGCAATGGTAGGAATTAGATTGTGAGCTCCTTTGAGGGACAGTTAGTGACAAGACAATATATATATACACTGTACAGCGCTGCGTAATATGTCGGCGCTATATAAATACTAAATAATAATAATAATAATTATCAGTCATTACCATGAAACTAAACTTTATTCACTCTTCTGCCTTTCAGAGACATCCGGAGTTCCCGTTGGGCGCGGCGTGAAGCCTCCAGTTGGCCGGAAGCCGCTGAGGTGCAGATACTGTCAATGGAGCAAATCAGCAGAAGGAATCGTTACTGTCCCCTACATCATGTTTCCAAAATACTGTATGTCCAGCTCAATATAAACAACGTTATTAGTTCTCTCCCAGCACAGTCGCATGGTCTAATGGCCTTACATACAGAACACTTGTTATTAGGGGTGTGCTGATGTGCACACCAGTGACATGTACCCTTGTAAGGTCAGGTGGCGGGCCCCAGGCTGTCATACTCACCAGGGCAAGGGAAAGGGTGTGACCACTGTCACCCCATATATATATATTTTATTAGTTTTTGTGGAATACACTATTGTTTGTGGATGTACTCTATTATGCGGAAAAGACCTTTCCTATTGGCGCCTGTAGATAACTACGGCATTCTCTGAGTGGCCTAATAATTCTGAGTCTTCTGATTGGCCTAACATTTCCATGGTAATCCAATTTCTGCGGTAGACTACCACATTCTCTCTGATTGGTCCAATGCTTCCTTTTTTTTTAACATAATTTTATTGACACATTTTGTAAAGAACAATATACATATTTTCCCGAGGGATTGAATAAACAGTGTCAACATGACATATAGGTTAGGCTATACAATGATTTGTACGTGTATCGACAATCTTATGTTATAAATCCAGATAGCTGTTATACATATATAAATAACCATATGATGGATAGCTATTTGTTTCCCCTCTCAAGAACAGATTGTCGAGCTGATGGGTCGAAATCGGCCCACTAATATTTAGTGTATCTTCGACGTATTCTAAACTTATAAAGCTAGATGAACTAAGGGTCAGAAATATTGTTGTATAGTCATAACCCGCTCCTAATAGGCTAACGTAGCCTATTGTTTAAGAATGTAATGTAAAGGTAAACAACCACATGAACAAAAATAATAAAATTCAAACAGTAGTTTTCCCCATTTGGCTGGCCTACTTTCTGTCGGCTCTAAAATTACAGACATTAATAGTATTTCGTATCGACACTAGAGGATAATTCTCTTATATTTGTCGGAGTCCTGGAAATCTAACCAGACAGCCCACATGCCATAATATTTATCGAATAAGTCTTTGCTTGTTAGTAAAGTTTCTTCGATTTTATGAATATCATTCACTTTGCTTAGCCATTCTCGAATAGTAGGAATTCTTACTGATCTCCAATAAAGCGGGATCAGGCTTTTAGCTGCATTAGGTAGGTGTGGGACTTTACAATTCCTGTATTTTTTAGCTTTGGAAAGCTGAAGAAGGGCAGACCAGGGGGTATCTTCGATGTGCTGTGTTGAGATTTGGCGGCTGATATCTATAACCTCTCTCCAATACGGTTGAATTTTAGGACAAGACCATAGTAGGTGCAAGAGAGTTCCCTCATTTCCACAGCCCCTCCAGCAAGTATTGCTCACACCTCTATACATTTTGGCCAATCTAGTGGGAGTTCAATACCATCTTGTAAGAGCCTTATAATTGCTTTCTTGTATTTTAGAATTAATAGATGAGGTGTGGACATTTCTTAGGATAGTATCTAGCTGATCATTTGTTAATGAAGATCCTATTTCCCTTTCCCATTACCTTATATATCGTAAGGGGGATTCACTTTCTTCCATTAATAGGAGTTTATATAGTTCTGAAATGGCGTGTTCCAGTTTGGATTGTTTAGTGAATAGGGCTACCCACACATGGGGGCTTCCTCTGTCGCATAGCGTAATAGACCATTCCTTGAACCAGGACCTGATCTGTGCAAGCCTCCAGAAGTCGAAAGGGAATTGGCCATATATGTCTCGTAATTCTAGAAGAGTTTTAAAATTTGTACCTGACCAAAGATGCCCTAAACACACTGATTTTCCCTCTCCCCACTTGGGGAGCCCATAAGGTCCAATGCTTCCTAGTCCTCTGATTGGCTTAACAATTTTGAGTGTCGATCTCCACCACAAATAGCGAATTTCCGATCAGAAACTTGGAAATGAGAAATCCGCGGAATTGAGAATCTCATCTCTACCTATTGTGAGATTGTGCAGAATCCACCTCTGATCCGGAGATTCCGGGTTCCCCATACAGAGAGCAATTCCCTCTTCCTTGTTTGTCTGTCTTCCCATAATGCACGGGCCCCTTGGGCGATTTCATCTTAGGGATTTTTAGTTAGAGTTATGGCTAGTGAACCAGTCACTGACAGCTAACGAGTTGTAGTTAACAAGAGAGACTAGAAAACAAAGCAAGCAGCCAGCTCAGAAGGCTTAAAAGTGGACCTGAACTCAGAACTTCCTCTCTGCTCTATAAGATACACAACAGCACAATAACATTTACAGAAAAACATTTCTTTGTTACAGCTGATACAAATCCTCCAATAATAAATCTGCAATGTGTCTACTTCCTGCTTTCATGGTAGCAGACATAGGGCTCGATTCACAAAGCGGTGATAACCCAGTTAAAGACTTTGGGCTTGATTCAGTAAACGGTGCTAACCTACTTAGCACGCCTAAAGACTTTAGGCGTGTTAACCAGGGTGCTAAGCAGGTTAGCACTGTTTCTACAATCAGATCTCGCGCAAAGACCCGTGCGCAAAACTTTGCGCGCGCACGGCGCGGTGCGCGCGGAACTTCGCATAGATGTGAATGGGCACTTTGCGCGCACTGCGCCGTGCGCGCGATCTGATTTTAACACGCCCAAACTGAGATAAGGCATGATAATGGCCTTTTCAGAAGCGTGCTAACAGTTAGGGCTCGATTCACAAAGCGGTGCTAACCCAGTTAGCATGCCTAAAAGACTTTAGGCATGATAACCATTGCACCATGCTGGTGAAAAGCCAGTTTAGGCGTGATAAGTTTAGGGGCTTGATTCACAAAGCGGTGCTAACAGTTAGCACGCTGGTGAAAAGCCCTTTATCATGCCTAAACTCAGTTTAGGCATGATAAGTTTAGGTGTGATAAGTTTAGGTGTGATAAGTTTAGGCATGATAAGTTTAGGTGTGATAAGTTTAGGCATGATAAGTTTAAGCGCCAACTGCGTTAGCACCGCAGTGCACAGCTGATCAAAAGTTTTACGCTAGCAAAGACTGGTGCACTTCGTATAAAGTTTAATGGCGCTGCTTTGCGTGCGGGACTTTGCAAGCGATCTAAACTTATCTAAACTTAGCATGCCTAAACTTATCACACCTAAACTTATCACGCCTAAACTTATCACGCCTAAACTGGCTTTTCACCAGCATGGTGCAATGGTTATCATGCCTAAAGTCTTTTAGGCATGCTAACTGGGTTAGCACCGCTTTGTGAATCGAGCCCTAGGTGTGATAAGTTTAGGCATGCTAAGTTTAGATAAGTTTAGATCGCTTGCAAAGTCCCGCACGCAAAGCAGCGCCATTAAACTTTATACAAAGTGCACCAGTCTTTGCTAGCGTAAAACTTTTGATCAGCTGTGCACTGCGGTGCTAACCCAGTTGGTGCTTAAACTTATCACGCCTAAAAACTTATCACACCTAAACTTATCATGCCTAAACTTATCACACCTAGGGCTCGATTCACAAAGCGGTGCAAAGTGTTAGCACCATGGTGAAAAGGCCCTTATCACGCCTAAAGTCACTTTAGGCATGATAAGAAGAAACTCGCGCGAAGTTGCAGCATGATAACCATTGCACCACTCTGGTGAAAAGCCAGTTTAGGGGCCTGATTTACAAAGCGGTGCTAACAGTTAGCACCCTGGTGAAAAGCCCTTTATCATGCCTAAACTCAGTTTAGGCATGATAAGTTTAGGTGTGATAAGTTTAGGTGTGATAAGTTTAGGCATGATAAGTTTAGGTGTGATAAGTTTAGGCACGATAAGTTTAAGCACCAACTGGGTTAGCACCGCAGTACACAGCTGATCAAAAGTTTTGCACTAGCAAAGTCTGGTGCACTTCGCATAGAGTTTAATGGCGCTGCTTTGCGTGCGGGACTTTGCACGCTATCTACACTTATCTAAACTTATCACGCCTAAACTTATCACACCTAAACTTATCACACCTAAACTTATCACGCCTAAACTGGCTTTTCACCAGCGTGGTGCAATGGTTATCATGCCTAAAGTCTCTAACTGGGTTAGCAACGCTTTGTGAATCGAGCCCTAGGTGTGATAAGTTTAGGCATGATAAGTTTAGGTGTGATATGTTTAGGCATGCTAAGTTTAGATAAGTTTAGATCGCTTGCAAAGTCCCGCACGCAAAGCAGCGCCATTAAAGTTTATACGAAGTGCACCAGACTTTGCTAGCGTAAAACTTTTGATCAGCTGTGCACTGCGGTTCTAACGCAGTTGGCGCTTAAACTTATCATGCCTAAACTTATCACACCTAAACTTATCATGCCTAAACTTATCACACCTAAACTTATCACACCTAAACTTATCATGCCTAAACTGAGTTTAGGCATGATAAAGGGCTTTTCACCAGGGTGCTAACTGTTAGCACCGCTTTGTGAATCAGGCCCAAAGTCTTTTAGGCGTGATAACTGGGTTATCACCGCTTTGTGAATCGAGGCCCTAAACTGGCTTTTCACCAGAGTGGTGCAATGGTTATCATGCCTAGGGCTCGATTCACAAAGCGGTGCTAACCCAGTTAGAGACTTTAGGGGCTCGATTCACAAAGCGGTGCTAACAGTTAGCACCCTGGTGAAAAGCCCTTTATCATGCCTAAACTCAGTTTAGGCATGATAAGTTTAGGTGTGATAAGTTTAGGTGTGATAAGTTTAGGCATGATAAGTTTAGGTGTGATAAGTTTAGGCATGATAAGTTTAAGCGCCAACTGCGTTAGCACCGCAGTGCACAGCTGATCAAAAGTTTTGCGCTAGCAAAGTCTGGTGTACTTCGTATAAAGTTTAATGGCGCTGCTTTGCGTGCCGGACTTTGAAAGCGATCTAAACTTATCTAAACTTAGCATGCCTAAACTTATCACACCTAAACTTAGCATGCCTAAACTTATCACACCTAAACTTATCACACCTAAACTTATCACGCCTAAACTGGCTTTTCACCAGCATGGTGCAATGGTTATCATGCCTAAAGTCTTTTAGGCATGCTAACTGGGTTAGCACCGCTTTGTGAATCGAGCCCCTAAACTTATCATGCCTAAACTGAGTTTAGGCATGATAAAGGGCTTTTCATCAGGGTGCTAACTGTTAGCACCGCTTTGTGAATCAGGCCCCTAAACTGGCTTTGCACCAGAGTGGTGCAATGGTTATCATGCCTAAAGTCTCTAACTGGGTTAGCACCGCTTTGTGAATCGAGCCCCTAAACTTATCATGCCTAAACTGAGTTTAGGCATGATAAAGGGCTTTTCACCAGGGTGCTAACTGTTAGCACCGCTTTGTGAATCAGGCCCACGGCGTGATAAAGAGCTTTTCACTAGCGTGCTAACTGTTAGCACCGCTCTGTGAATCAGGCCCCATATTGTTTACATCCTGTGTTTACAAATTAGCTCTCTGCAATGCAATCAACTGGCACAGGGGAGAGATCAAATTACAACCTTTGATTAGTCACAGATGACACAGGCTAAACTCTCTAAATACATACAGGGTGAATTTCTCTGATGTTTTCCTTCTGTCCTGTGCAAAAGTTCAGGTGAACTTTAAGGGCTTGATTCACAAAGCGGTGCTAACAGTTAGCATGCTGGTGAAAAGCCCTTTATCATGCCTAAACTCAGTTTAGGCATGATAAGTTTAGGTGTGATAAGTTTAAGCACCAACTGCGTTAGCACCGCAGTGCACAGCTGATCAAAAGTTTTGCGCTAGCAAAGTCTGGTGCACTTCGCATAGAGTTTAATGGTGCTGCTTTGCGTGCGGGACTTTGAACGCTATCTACACTTATCTAAACTTAGCATGCCTAAACTTATCACACCTAAACTTATCACACCTAGGGCTCGATTCACAAAGCGGTGCAAAGTGTTAGCACCGTGGTGAAAAGGCCCTTATCACGCCTAAAGTCACTTTAGGCATGATAAGAAGAAACTCGCGCGAAGTTGCCGCGCGCAAAGTTTTGCGCGCGCAACCGCGCGCGTGCGCGCGCAGCGTCCCCGCTTCGCGCGAAGCTCCCATTAAGCCCTATGGGACTTTGCGCGCGCTCTCACGCGCGAACGCGCGAACGCGCGTACGCGCGGTAACTTCGCGCGAAGAGCAGGAAAAAGCGGTGATAACTCAGTGGTGAAAAGGTCATCACGCCTAAAGTCTTTTAGGCGTGATAACTGGGTTATCACCGCTTTGTGAATCGAGCCCCTAAACTTATCATGCCTAAACTGGCTTTTCACCAGCGTGGTGCAATGGTTATCATGCCTAAAGTCTCTAACTGGGTTAGCACCGCTTTGTGAATCGAGCCCTAAGAGTTGCCTGTATTATTGAGCGTCAGCCATTGGCTTGTCAGCTGCGTTTTTCTCCCCTTCAGACACGCCCACATCGCTAATCCTCGTCTTCTCTGTTTTTCCCTCGTACAGCTGATGAAAACAAAAAATTATTCCTATCGGCTATGCTAGAATTCTCAACAATGACCTGTGTGCAATTTCAGAAAAGAACTACAGAGACCAGCTTCCTCTATTTCACAGATAAGCCAGGGTAAGTGACAAGCGTGGGTAAAATGAGAGTTCATTTACAGGACAAATTAAAATAATTAACACCTTGATGTCATGTGCTGAACAAAACAATAATTTCACCCACAAGAATGCGGCAAAAATAATTCTGGGTACACCCCCCCCCCCCTCCCCCTTTGTATTTGGCAACATAAATAATATAATGGAATCCTGGGGAGATGTTTTTCTTGTACTATCGAGGTGCTCATACACCAGGCAATGATGGGGCAGATCGACCATGAGACAGATCTTTGATCCAAGGTGGCCATACACTTATAGATTTGCATCAGATTCGCCCATCAGATAGATTTCTGTCAGATGCCTGTCAAGTCGAATCTGACAGAAATCTATCTGATGTGTGCCACACGCTAGTAACAGATTTCCAATCGATTTCAGCATCAAATCAATCGAAATCGGCCACAAATCGATCAAATGGGGAATTTGATAGAATCAATTTCTGATCATTCGATCGATTCGATAGAATGATCAGAAATTGACCAGTGTCTGGGCCTCTTAAACAGAGCGATATCTGTTGCCTGCCCATACACCACAGGCCGATCCCCCGATAGATTTTAGCATGAGATGTATTCAGAATTGGCCTAGCTCTGTGGCCTCCCCCGGCTGGCCACTGTCCCCCCAAATGTTAAATGCTCCGCCCCCCATCCCAGCCCTTGTGCTCTGAAAACTCTCACGTGCCCACTGGTGCAATTCCCGGCCTCATCCACTGTCACCCCCGTGTCCATAGTTACCACTAGTGCTGCACTGCACTTGGCGCCATGTGGTACAGGGACTCCCAATAATGGGGTGACAGCAGAGGATCCTGGGAGTCGCGCCAACGCAACAGGAGACAATTCAGAGCCCAAGAAGGGGGTGACATTTTACACTTGACGGGACAGTGGGGGTCCATCGTGTACGTTGTTTGTCACAATATTGCATGAAATCGATCGAATCATTGATCTTGCAGACATGTTGCGGCACCGATTTACCTCCTTTTCGATATAATTCTCTAATTGGATGGTTGATCAGCCCACAAAATCAGTAGATGTGTGGCCACTATAGAATTCTAAATTGTTTTACTGTCTGTAAAACTGAAAACTGAAAGAAGATTGGAGGAGCGATGTGATTTGGAAGTTTAGCGGCGTTTTGGCAATCTGTTTCCCTCTAGTTGCGGCTCATACATTGGACGGACCGGCAGCAAGCAGATCGTGAACCTCGACCACAGGAGGTGTGTGCACTATGGCGTAATTCAGCATGAACTCATGCATGCTCTCAGCTTCAACCACGAACACACCAGACCTGACAGAAACCGCCATGTGGAGGTCTTGTGGCAACATATCTCAGCGGGTGAGTAGATGGGTCTATGTTTATCGCCTGGAGTCCAAGTAAGTTTATTGTAGCTAATGCACAGGTTTTTGTGTTTTACAGAAAATCAAGCTGACTTCTTAATAGACCAAGAGACTAAACTGATCACTGACTATGACTATGCCTCAGTCATGCATTATGGCAGGTAAGCCAAAGTATCTTGTTTCACTGTAACCACTTGAAGACTGTAGGCTTACACCCCCTGGTGACCAGGCTATTGTTTTACAATTCAGGCCACTGACGCTTTAAGGGTTCGCTGCAAGGCCATACAACTGTGCACACAAGTGATTCCCTCACCACCACCCTTTTCTGCCCACCAACAGAGATTTCTGTTGGTGGGCTCAGATCACTGCTGCCATGTTTATTTTTTATTTATTTATTTGTGTGTGTGTGTGTGTGGGGGGGGGGGTTATTTTTTATAAATTTATTTATTTTTTATTTATTTATTTTCCCACCATCCCTCTCTCCCCGCCAGCCAATGACAGCGATCGGCTGTCATGGGCATCAGCCTATGGGAGCCGATCGCTCTCTGAGCCTCCCCAGGGGACATCCAAGTGACACGGCTGTCCCAAGTACAGCGCTGCCTTAGATTGCAGCGTTGTACCATGTAACTAGAAGGCGGTTTCGCTGTATAACAGTCTCCTAGCGGAGCTCCGTCATTGAAGCGGTGTGCATCAGCGTGCATGATCCCCCTGCAAACCACGCCCCCAGGACTATTACAGTTAGCCAATTGGCGTTACGCGGTCCTGGGGGAGCCGACACGTTCACGCCCATCAGCGGGACGCGGTCATTAGGTGGTTAAAAGTCAAGTGTACTTATAACAAAAAAAATAATACAAGCTGTCCCAAATGAATCCCTGCACAATGTATACGTTTATACTGACTTTACATCCATGCGTGAAGCCTTCATTTGCATACAGTATTAGTGATTTGTAGGTCAGATCTGTAGACCTCTGGTTTCCCTGGCACAGACAAGAATCACAAAAACGAAACCTAACTACAGATCACAGATGTCTCCTGTACAGCATGCACACAGGACACAGGATGATCAGACCTAACTACAGATCACAGATGTCTCATGTACAGCATGCACACAGGACAAAGGCAGATGTTACAGGAAGGGCAATTGTCCCAGGTCCCCCCCCCCCCCACAGGTCGTCCCCCCCCCAAACTTAACTGTTGCCTCCTGGGCCCCTGCATAGTCTTCTTCAACAGATTAGCTCAAAACAAACATGAAGAGCCAAAACCAAAGATACATCATGGACGCGAAATGAGTTCAACGCAAATACCAACAAATAATAATAATCCTTCCTAACATTTGTATTATTATAGCGCTTCTCTCCTGTTGGACTCGCTCAAGAGCTGCAGCCACTCAGGGCACACACAAGGGGCCACCCTGCAGTGTTAGGAAGTCTTGCCCAAGGACTTCTTACTGAATAGGGACTGACCCTAGCCAGGATTCAAACCTTGTCCTCCCATGTCAAAGGAGGTGCCCTTAACCAGCACACTCCACACTATCCAGCATTTATATAGCAAATAAATAAGTTCACTGTCCAATATAACACAATGTTTTAGGGACTTATTCCTGAATAAAAACTGCAGCAGGAAAATACACGGTATATATAATACTAATAATATATCATAGTATACAGTAATATATAATGATCCAAAAAATTGTACATTTATTGGTCACGGGCACAGCACACTCATATTTGATTACTCTATTCCGGGTTCATTATTTAATGGACTAATGCTTTAGGAAAGGGGCGATCAGGACTGTATCAGCATTTATTTATTTAGTTTATTTTAAGCATTTATATATAGTGCTGACAAATTATGCAGCACTGTACAGAGTATATTGTCCTGTCACTTAAGGCTCATACACACATCAGACTATAGTCTTTGGAAAAGGCAACATCACAGACCAATCTTACCCCCTTCCATGTAGTATGAGAGCCATACCTACACAGTCTATTCTATGGAGCTGCACTACCCCTCAGACAGAAATCTTACCCCCTTCCATGTAGTATGAGAGCCACACCTACACAGTCTATTCTATGGAGCTGAACTCCCCATCAGACAGAAATCTTACCCCCTTCCATGTAGTATGAGAGCCACACATACACAGTCTATTCTATGGAGCTGCACTCCCCATCAGACAGAAATCTTACCCCCTTCCATGTAGTATGAGAGCCACACCTACACAGTCTATTAATTCTATGGAGCTGCACTCCCCATCAGACAGAAATCTTACCCCATTCCATGTAGTATGAGAGCCACACCTACACAGTCTATTCTATGGAGCTGCACTCCCCATCAGACAGAAATCTTACCCCCTTCCATGTAGTATGAGAGCCACACCTACACAGTCTATTCTATGGAGCTGAACTCCCCATCAGACAGAAATCTTTGCAAGATGCTGCACACACAGATGCTGTACAGACACAAAAGATCCGTATCTGCAAAAGATCCGTTCCTGCAAAAGATCCGTTCCTGCAAATTGCATTTATAGTCTATGAGATCTGCAGATCCTCATACACACCTTGTTTAACTGACATTCATCTGCAGATCAGATCCACCAGGATGGATTTTCAGATCTGCAGATGATTGTCTGATCTGCAGATGAATGTCAGTTAAACAAGGTGTGTATGATGATCTGCAGATCTCGTAGACTATGAATGCAATTTGCAGGAACGGATGTTTTGCAGGAACGGATCTTTTGCAGATACTGATCTTTTGTGTCTGTACAGATCCGTGTGTGCAGCATCTTGCAAAGATTTCTGTCTGATGGGGAGTTCAGCTCCATAGAAAAGACTGTGTAGAGTATGGCTCTCATACTACATGAAGGGTGGTAAGATTGGTCTGTGATCTTTCATTTTCCAAAGACTATAGTCTGATGTGTGTATGAGCCTTAACTTTCCCTTAGAGGGGGCTCACAATCTAATCCCTACCATAGTCCTATGTCTATATAGTGTAGTGTATGTATATCGTAGTCTAGGGCCAATTTAGGGGGAAGCCAATTAACTTATCTGTATGTTTTGGGGATGTGGGACAAAATCGGAGTGCCCGGAGGAAACCCACACAGACACGGGAAGAACATACAAACTCCTTGCAGATGTTGACCTGGCTGGGATTCCAACCGGGGACCCAGCGCTGCAAGGCAAGAGGGCTAACCACTACACCACTAAGTTTAGAGGGTTGCACGTGAAATTATTTTTTGGCGCTGCTCAGTAGCAGTAGAAGCAACACAGAGCAAAGAAGGACAATGTATAGAATGGTGAGGCACAGACAGGCAAAAAAGTAGTACATAGTACAGGCGAGAAGAAAGGGGGACAAATGTATACAGTGGAGTGGCAGAGACAGACATTTACACGGGTGGTTGATGCTAGGTCAAAAGGGGGTGTGATGCACTTAGGGGGGCAGAGTTGAGGAGCTTGATGGCTTGGGGGAAGAAGGAGCTCTTGTGTCTGGTGGTCTTAATTGGTAGGGACCTCTGGCGGCGGGCTAAAGGCAGCAGATTGATATAGTGGTTGCCAAGGTAGGGGTCATTAGCAATCCTGATGGCCCTGGACTGCAGTCTGGAGGAGTAGAGAAGGTCAAGTGGTGGGAGGGGGTACCAATGATCCTTTCTGCAGTGTTCATGACTCTCTGTAGTCAGGGCCGGTTCTAGACTTTGTGCTGCCTGAGGCAAACTTGTGCGGATGTGCTCGAACCTCCCCCCCCCCCCCCCCCCCCACACACACACACACACACACACACACCCTCGAGCTGGAAAGATCGCACAGCATTTGACAATTTGCACCGCACGTTATAGCTGTGGTGAGCCCCAAAAATCCAGGAGGAGTATCCTGGTATAGGTTTTTGGCCTGTCTAGGTCGTTAAGGCTGTGCTCCAGACAGAACCAAACTCTTGATGATCTTCATGACGTTTGATGTTAGAGTGACTGGTCTGAAGTCATTGAGCTCAGCGGCTCTTGTTTTTTTGGGGATAGAGGTGATTGTGGACCTCTTTAGGCTGGAGGGGAACTTGTGTTCTTTTAGGTACTGTGTGAAAAGGGTGGTGAGGACTGAGGCCAACTGGGTTTTCAGGCATTGGTTTGACACACCATCTAGGCCTGATGTTTTCCTGGGGTTAAGTTTCCTTGGGTGCTTGAGTGCCTCTGCTTCTTCAGCTATCAGTGCTGCCGGAGGTCTTGGGCTGGTTGGTACAGAGGGAGCAATGGACAGATGGTGCACAAGGTCTTGGGTTGAGTTTTGCTTGGTTGTCCTCAAACCTAAAATAAAACCTATTTAGATCTTCTGCTAGCTTGATGCTGGGAGTTGTATGTTGAAAGGGGGCTTTTAAAGTTTGTGGCCGTTTTTGAGACCCTTCCAGACTTTACGTGAGTTGTTAGAGCTGAAGCTTGTCTGCAGTTTGTTGGAGAACTTCCTTTTTTCGACTCTCTGTTCTCTGTTGAGGTGATTTTTGGCCTGCCTGTGCTTTTCCAGGGCACCGCTCTTGTGGGTCACCTCTTTGGCTCTATGTAGCAGGCGTAACTTATTGTTAAACCAACGTTTGTTGTCGGGATATTGTCTGTAGGACTTTGATGGGATGCACGTTTCCTCACAGATGTTGATGTAGGACTGTGGGGGGGAAGGGGGCGTCTGTTAGTGGGGCCCTCAGGTCAGTTTAGTCCGCGGCCTTATTGTAGCTAGAACTGGCCCTGGTGGGAGGATTACAGAGAGCAGTAAGCGGGCATGACAGAGTTGTGTGCAATATACAGGGAAGGGATGGACTTACTGAAGTCTAACTTCACAACCTGAGCAACATTGATTGAGAGAAGTATAAGAAAGTCATTTTTGCCCAATCTGTAGGGAGCTGTCACATTTACTTGTTCCATGTGGCTGGATTGGCTTTTCCCCTCCACTCGCGGCACTGCAATGCATTATGGTACAAAAGGTAGTGATGTAACAATAAACTATGTTACAAAACAGGTATCAAATAATGTGACAGCAAACTTATAGCATGTCTTCTTGTTCCTCCAGCAAGACATTTACTAATACCACCGGAAAGAAGACCATCGTTGTCAAGAGCAACTACACAGGACAAATCGGACAGCGGGCGGGGATCAGCAGTCTGGATGTGAAGAAGATCAATACTCTCTACAGCTGCAGTATGTTTCTTGGGAGCCACTCCCCTGCACTCCCTTCTTTCTGTCTCCACCCCTTTCCCAGAACCCCTTTCATTGGACAATATCACCCCCTCCCAATCACGGGACAAAGTTCTCCAACAACATAGGTGGAGATTCCAAAGCAGCAGATGTGGCCCCAGTATTATGTAGGGTGCCCCGTCCCCCAGAATAGGTAGCCAGATGTGCCTGCACTGTTATACATCCCCCGTCCCCAGTATACACAGCCAGATGTACCCCCAGTATTAGGCAGCCCCCTCCCCAGTATAGATAGCCAGATGTGCCCCCAGTATTAGCCAGGCAGACCCCTTCTCCAGTATAGATAGCCAGATGTGCCCAGAGTATTCACCAGGCAGCCTACCTCCTCAGGAGAGATATGCTCCCCCAGTATTAGGCAAGTGTACCACAGTCATAGCAGCAAGAGGCTGGTGCCTCCCCAGCCTCTGCCTCGACCTGGCACTGCCTACCCCCCACCCCCTTTCAAGCTCCTTCCTTCCACTATAGCTCCCTTCCCACCTCCAAACTCTCTAAGATGCAGCACAAGTTTCTAATTTACTCCACATTCTGCAACCTCATTCCGATAAGACCCCCGTGAGGATGGCAAACACATTGGGATCAGTGAATAATGGCGCACAGCGCCTATGCATAAAAATGGCGCCGCATTAAAAAGATACTCTTATCGCTATTTATCGTTAGTACTGCATAATAATGGCGCACAGGGAAAAAAGAAGAAAAACGGCACACACTAACGTTGTTTATCAATAGTGGCACACACTAACGTTATTTATCAATAGTGGCACACACTAACGTTATTTATCAATAGTGGCACACACTAACGTTATTTATCAATAGTGGCCCACACTAATGTTATTTATCAATAGTGGCACACACTAACGTTATTTATCAATAGTGACACACACTAACGTTATTTATCAATAGTGACCCACACTAATGTTATTTATCAATAGCGTCCTACATAAGCCAAACTGCAGACGTAATTTAACTGCAAAACGGGGAATGGATTTAATGTAACACTGTCAAGGTTAGGGTTAGGCACCACTGGGGGGGTCTTAGGGTTAGGCACCATCAGGGGGGTCTTAGGGTTAGGCACCACCAGGGGGGTCTTAGGGTTAGGCACCACTAGGCGGGTGGTTAGTGTTAGGCACCACCAGGGGGGTGGTTAGGATTAGGCACCACCAGGGGGATCTTAGGGTTAGGCACCACCAGGGGGGTCTTAGGGTTAGGCACCAACCAGGGGGGTCTTAGGGTTAGGCACCACCATGGGGGTCTTAGGGTTAGGCACCACCAGGGGGGTCTTAGGGCTAGGCACCACCAGGGGGGTCTTAGGGCTAGGCACCACAAGGGGGGTCTTAGGGTTAGGCAACACCAGGGGGGGTTTTAGGGTTAGGGGGGTTTAGGGGTTAGGGATAGGTACAGAGAGGGTTCTGTGTATTAACGGTAAATAACAATAAGGCTTTAACGTTAAATAACAATAAGTCTTTAACGTTAAATAGCGATAAGCGGCAAACGGATTAGCAGCAACACCGTGCGCCATTATTCGCAGGCGCCATTTTCAGATGGATGCAACACATTGTCCCCCTAATAGCAGAGAGGGGTTTTTTTTAATACTGTAAACCCAGCCAGATGATCTCTTTCTGCAGGATATGTGCTTTGCGGTGACTGACCACCATAATAATTCTAGTATCTGTCTCTCGGTGCAGATCTGTGCAGGACCAAGTTCTTGGGTCCCTCAGGAAACCTCTCCTCCAGTGATATCACCCCGGTGACCGAAGAAGACAACTGCCTGTGGCTTCTACACACCCCCTCCCACATGGTATCATTTCACCATACTGTACCGTATTTCTGCTGCTAAGTCATAATGCTAGTGATAGATTACAGCATTGCCTCCTGTAGTGCAAGACTGGGAGAGGACTCAGAGATTAGCCTCTTCCCTACTAAGGGGCTTTTCCCTTGTGGACCAAAGCAATTTTCACATTTCAGTGCTCCTCCCATTCATTCGCCAATAACTTTATCACTACTTATCACAATGAAATGATCTATAGCTTGTGTTTTGTGCCACCAACTAGGCTTTCTTTGGGTGGTACATTTTGCTAAGAGTTATTGTATTGTAAATGCATTTTAATGAGAATAATAAAAAAAAAGGGGGAAAAAATCCATTATCTCTCAGTTTTCAGCCATTATAGTTTTAAAATGAAACGTTCTACTGTGGAGAAAACCCACACATTTCATTTGCCCATTAGTCCTGGTTATTACAACGTATAAAATATTTCCCTAGTACAGTGATCTGCAAACTTTGCTCTCCAGCTGTTAAGGAACTTTATGAATCATGACTGTGACTGTCAGACCCGCAATGCATTGTAGTTCCTTAACAGCTGGAGAGCCACGTTTGCAGATCACTGCCCTAGTACAATGTATGGCGCTAATATTTTACTTGGAAATAAAGGTGAATTTTTTTTTCAGTTTTTTGCGTCCATCACTAATTACAAGCCCATAATTGCAAAAATAACAGTAATATACCTCCATGACATACATAGTAAAACAATCCCAAAAAGTTCAGTCTCTAAGGTGACTATTTATGTATTTTTTGGTCCTTTTTAAAAAAAAAATGCAAATGTTTAATTTGTGTAACTATGGGAGAGTGGGGGGGGGGGGGGGGGGGTAAGGGATTGATTTTAATAGTATATGTATGTAGGTGTAATTTTACTATTTGGCCACAAGATGTCCCCTCACACCTTCTTCCTGCTGTGGCTGTTAGTACGCAAACAGGAAGTAATGCGTGTATGTGTTACTTTGTTTGTTTCAATGACCGCGGGCATCTCATTGATGATGCCTCCCTCTGCCCTGACTGGTTGCTGTACTTTAACTCTTCTGTGGTTCAATAAAATCAGAATCAGAATTTATTATCGCCAAGTACAACGGTGGATTGTACCCGGAATTGGTTTTGGCGCATACAGGGTCGTTGATGAAGAAACAAGAAATAGCATACAGTTAAAGCATGGCACATACATAGACATGGGACAGCATACATAGGACAACATTACAGCTTGTGCGTACAATTAAGCAGAGTGCAGCATTGCATACAGTTAAGCATGGTACATACATATAAACAATAAAAACAATTAAACGCAAAAAAAAAAAAAACAAGACAGAGAGCATTACGGCATACACGCATATTACGGCATAACGTAATGCAAGCATAGCAAAGCATACATTGATAGCAGGAACAGAAAAGAGTAGGACTGGAGGAGCAGCCTGAGAGCTGATATGAGCGCTGCCATTTTCGGCACTGGACGCTACACAGCGACACGCTCCCAACAAGACAGGTGCACCGATTTGTCCACGAAAGTAGAGAAAGCTGAGAAAGCCTGGAAAAGAGTGGATAGAGAGAAGAGAGAGAGAGAAGGGATAGCTAAAGAGAGAATTGAAAGAGAGAGAACCAAAGCACGAGGAGAGAGGCAGAGAGTTCCTTCAGGGCTGCAGATTGACACCCCTGGGTACAGTCCGACAATCAGTCCGAAACCATGTGTTGAGCCCCGTTTAAGCAAGCCCTGGCTTGCTGACCAAATCTGAGTTGGTCAGGACCAGAAGAATCCATTTGATGGTGGTTGCAGGCCGAGAGGGGCCCGGTGCTCCTGGGAACAAAAAGAACACAGAGCCAGTTCTGGTGGGCCTTCCAGGGCTTACGGGGAACTAGGGCTGCTCATAGGCTGGTCTGAGTGGCCTGGTGGATGAGAGCAGAGGGGACTACAGAGCTGCACTGTGCTGTTGAGGACTGCAGGCTCGGTGGTGGGGAGCAGGGCCTGGCTTGTTTTCAGTGGAGTGTATGGAGCAGGAGAGCAGTGGTGCAGGGGCGACAGCAGCCTTGAATCTCGGTGGTCGTGAGGGAGCAGAGAGAGTGTTGGTGCACATACCTCTCCGGGCTGCGGCGGTGGAGCTGCCTGCTTGTTACTGTGATGGCATCCCCGGGTGGCGGTGGTGTAGTGGCCCCGCATGGAGTGGCGGATCAGGCATCTTCCGGGTCCTCAGATGGTGTCAGGGCAGGGCAGTGGAGGCAGCGGCAGAGGATCAACAGGCTCCAGTCCCCGGGTCCTCTGATAGCAGCTGCATTCCGTGAGCGGCGTCTGGTTGCCCCGGCAGCAGTGTTGTGGCTGCCCCACGTGGAATCCTGTCCCTCCTAACGATGGTCCGAAGGCGATATAGCAGCCAGCAGGGATGGAGATGTGCGGTGGCAGAGGGGCTGGCTCAAGAGTCAGGCAGCGAGCAGCGGGAGTACCCAAACAGCTGATCAGCTGTCGGCCGCAGCCCGCAGCTAGCAGGCGCCCCGGGCTAGCGGGGAGGCCTGCATAGTGTTCTTTGCAGGCTGGAACGTGTGAAGGACGGGGGCCTCTCTGCTGGGAGCCGTCCCGGAACACAAGCTGCGGTGCCGTGGTGGGATCAGCGCAGGTGGCGGCGCTGGTGGTCTGGAGGCAGCGGCAGAGGATCGACAGGTTCGAGTCACCTCTCCATGCCTGCGCACTGCACGTGGCCCCAAACAGCTGATTCCCTCGGCGACCTGCAGACCGCGGCGCGTGGCTGCAGCAGAGCGAGACCATCGTGTCCATGTCCTCCGCATCTCTCCCCGGCATGGAGAGGAGTTCAGAGGTGAGTGGAGGAGAGGTTACATCTCTAAAAGAGTAAAGAAGACCGGAGCCCTGTGGCCGTGGCGTCCGAGTCCGGCGCCATCTTAGAGATATAGAGATAAATGATATACTTATTGCTTACAACTAATTATGGCTTACAACCTTGGTGGTGCAGCCCATGTTTTCGGGATTTCCTTTTCTTCTAAATCACATTGTGAAAGATTTTGGAGGAAGGGAGTGTCCAAACAGCTACTCAATAGAAACAAGCGTTTTTTCCCCCTGTTAGAAAGCTAAACATGTATTTTGATTGCCTTTTCTTACTTTACAGATTCTTCTGAAATTTGACTACTTTAATTGTTCTTCTGACAAATGTAACTCCACAATCAAAGTATATAATGGAGCAAGCAAGAGTTGTCCTGTTCTGGCCACGGTCAGCGCTGACCAGTCTCTACCTGCGCTGGTGTCATCTGGTAGATTCTTGCTGCTGGAATATATCACCGATCAACCTCCCGAGAGCAGCTTCAAGGGATCCTACAGCACCGGTATGTGGCAATCTCTGGCAGATATATCGAGGGGCCACTTAAGAACCCAATATGTAGTAGGGGAACCTGAAATATCTTAGGGCAGCTCAACTTTGCAATCAGCTATTCTTCCTCTCTATCAAACTGTTCACTGGCAGCCAGTTAATCAGAGGATCCACTTCAAACTCATAACTTTAGCATGGTGCACTTCTTATAAACTTTCTCCACTATACGTGGCCACACTAGTTTCCAGATACCACGCCAACCACAACCTCCACTTTGCACCCAACCCTCTTCTGTCCCCCACTAAAATCGCCTCACATTTGCACATACAGGATTTCTCACAAGCTTATCCATTCCTCTGGTATTCCCATCTAAGACACATCCGTCACTCTCAGACCTTTGAGCACACCTTTAAAACTATGCTGTCTGCAGCATTGTAGTATGTTTTATCGTCTGTATCGTGTGCCCATGTTTACCGTACCACACAATTTACTTAATTCGCTAAACCGGGATAACGCATATCACGGCCATGCTAGCGGTTTCACGCGTGTTTTCATGCACAACCGCAAATTTTTGCCCACTATTGCGCACGAAAACGCGTGCAAAAACGCTAGCACCCATGATATGAGTTATCACTGTTTCCTGAATCAAGCCCAATGTGTGATGGCACTAAAGTATGTAAATAGAAAAAATAACTGTTATTGAGATGCTGGGTGGGGTAACTAGCTAAGCTTAGGAGGCAGAGAGAGTTTCTGTGGCAACAAAATAGAATCAATGCGACTTGTGTCTGACTTATCAGGTGTACAACTTGTGCAGCAACATAAAGAGGTCCATCTGTGTATCGATTATTAGGCACTGTGTTGCTATGTAAAAGTCAAGCATTATGTACCATTTATGGTGGTTTTGGCAGAACATGGGAGAGGGATGTGGCCAGCATGTCACCCCACCCCTCTCACATAGGGGTCAATGAAAGGGGAGTGGTACAGGCAGTGGGGTGGGAGGAGTTTGGGCTATAGAGTCAATGAAAGGGGAGTGGAAAAGGCAGTGGGTTGGGAGGAGTTTGGGCTATAGAGTAAATGAAAGGGGAGTGGTGCAGGCGGTGGGGTGGGAGGAGTTTGGGCTACAGGGTAAGTGAGAGGAGAATGGTACAGACAGTGGAGTGGGAGGGGTTTGGGCTACAGAGTCAATGAAAGGGGAGTGGTACAGGCAATGGGTGGGAGGAGTTTGGGCTACAGATTCAATGAAAGGGGAGTGGTACAGGCAGCTGGTGGGAGGAGTTTGGGCTACAGACGTTTGAATTATTCATGCAAGAAACTGCCGTTCAGGGACAAGCAGGGGTCACTTTTCTATTCATTTAGATATTTTAGGAGTACTGTTTATTAATAAATGAAAGGTAACTTATGTGATCAGAGGGATTTGTTAGTGGAATAAAGTTTTTAAAGTATAATGTGCATGCTTATTTAATATTTATTTGCATCTGAGTTTCCTTCATATCCACAGTGGAGTATGGCGGTACTTTCTCTACACCTAAGAGAACTGTGGTCTCCCCAAAATATCCTCACAGCTACCCTGCAAATGTCACAGCCACATACTCCATCATTGCTCCCGCTGGACATAGAGTGAGTATCTCGCACACACACAGCTAAGGAGCAGTGTAAGATGTACAGTGCAAAATGTTATTTACACTTTAACAATTAACAATTGTGGGCTGGAGCAGGGGAGGCTGAAGGGCTACAGGCAGGAGCAGAGGAGGAAGGAGTGCTACGGTAAGGAGCAGGGGAGGCGGGAGGGCTGTGGGAGGGAGCAGGGGAGGTGGGAGGGAGGAGGGGAGGCTGAAGGGCTACAGGCAGGAGCAGGGGAGGAAGGAGTGCTACGGTAAGGAGCAGGGGAGGCGGGAGGGCTGTGGGAGGGAGCAGGGGAGGCGGGAGGGCTGTGGGCTGGAGCAGGGGAGGCTGAAGGGCTACAGGCAGGAGCAGGGGAGGAAGGAGTGCTACGGTAAGGAGCAGGGGAGGCGGGAGGGCTGTGGGAGGGAGCAGGGGAGGCTGAAGGGCTGTGGGCTGGAGCAGGGGAGGCTGAAGGGCTACAGGCAGGAGCAGGGGAGGAAGAAGTGCTATGGGAAGGAGCCGAGGAGGCTTGAGGGCTGTGGGAGGGAGCAGGGGAGGAAGGAGTGCTATGGGAAGGAGCCGGGGAGGCGGGAGGGTTGTGGGAGGAAGGAGGGGAGGTGGGAGGGCTGTGGGAGGGAGCAGGGGAGGCGGGAGGGCTGTGGGAGGGAGCAGGGGAGGTGGGAGGGAGCAGGGGATGCGGGGGGGCTGTGGGAGGGAGCAGAGAGATGGGAGGGCTGTGGGAGGGATCAGGGGAGGCGGAAGGGCTGTGGGAGGGAGCAGGGGAGGCGGGAGGGCTGTGGGCTGGAGCAGGGGAGGCTGAAGGGCTGTGGGAGGGAGCAGGGGAGGTGGGAGGGCTGTGGGAGGGAGGAGGGGAGGCTGAAGGGCTACAAGCAGGACCAGGGGAAGAAGGAGTGCTGTGGGAGGGAGCAGGGGAGGCGGGAGGGTTGTGGGAGGAAGCAGGGGAGGTGGGAGGGAGCAGGGGATGCGGGGGGGCTGTGGGAGGGAGCAGAGAGATGGGACTGAGCAGGGGAGGCGGGAGGGCTGTGGGAGGGAGCAGGGGAGCCTGGAAGTAGATATCAATTGTTTACCACATCTTCTAGTATATGCATAACTGAAGCCTAATTTAGATACTCCATCTAGCCAGTTTCTCTGGTTCATGAAAGCTCGTTATGAACTGTAATATGATATAATTTATGACTCTTATGACAATTTGTTATCTTCCAGGTTCAGCTGACCTTCATAGAGTTCAGCATTGAGTTCTCTGCCGGTTGCACCGGGGACTTCCTGTTGGCCAGAGATGGTGGGAGAGATGCTGCTGTGTTGGGAGTTTACTGTGGACAGAAATCTAATTTATCCATCACATCCAGCGGGTCATCACTGCTCCTCCACTTCTCCAGCAACAACGTCACAACCAGAACCACCGGAACCAGATTCAAGGCAAAGTATTGCTTCGGTAAGTGGAAGGTATCCACGTTATCCAGGTGAACGAGGACGCCATGCAGTGTTCAGTAACTGAAGCAGGGTTCTCAGCTGTATTTCACCATATACAGTTAAAGTTCAAAGTGGAGCTGATCTCTTGCACAGGACAGAAGAAAAACACAGAGAAATGCACCTTGTATGTATTTAGAGAGTTTAGCCTGTCTAATTCCCCCTCATCTGTGACTAACCACAAGTTGTAATTTGATCCTTCAGCTGTATCAGCTGACTGTCATGGCAGATAAGGTAATTTGAAAACACAGGATGTTAACTATATGTCTGCTTCCATGAAAGCAGGAAGTAGAAACAGTGCAGATGTATTGCAGGATTTTTATCAGCTGTAACAAATAAATGATTTTCTTTAAAGAGAACCAGAGACGAGGCACCCTCATGTATTTTATTACATTTATCAGTGGGAAAATGACAGTAAACACCTACCCTGCTTTTAGTTTCATTCTTTTCTGCTTAATTAGTCTATTATCAGCTGTGATAAGAATCCCCGACTGGCTCAGTCGAGGTTTGACCTGGAATCATTGTAGCTGAGTCACTCTTCTGTGGAGTCTTTTCAAGCCCAAGCCTGCCACCTCCTGGCTCAGATTTCCTGCTTTGCATACTGAGAGCTGTGATTACATGGGAGGGGCTGCTGCTGCTGAGAGAGAAGCTCTGTGGCTGCAATATGATCCCTGTGTGCTCTGTGTGCACTCTGCATAGATACTGATGATGACTGCAGTTTCATTCCTATGAGAGACACTTCCTACAGGCAGCTGCACATCATACCAAAATGAAAGCACACAGATGAAAGGCTGCAGCAGCCTTTCTCATATAGCCTAGATAGCAGCCTAGTCTCATATAGCCTAGACAGCACATCCAGAACAACTCATAACCCGGAAGCAGAAGGGATATGAGCCGGCGGCCATATTGGATTTTTCCTGGAGCAATAATGGATAAAAAACACTAAAAAAGGCACACCAGAGCGGCAAAATTATCAGGTAGAGCATTTATTCTTTACAAGCTATCGACCGATATGTTTATTTTGTGTGAAACGTTCATCTCTGGTTCCCTTTAAAGGTTATTATGATGTTGCGTATCTTTTAGAGCAGATAGGAAGTTCTGAGTTCAGGTCCGCTTGAATTACAATAACTGATAGAAGTAGGAGGAGTTACATATTTTCCACAGATCCGGGAGTTCACCTTAAAAGTACACTTCTTCAACACATACTTACACTTTATATTAATAATGATAATAAAATATAATAGCAATAATACCATCATTAATCATCAATGGAACGATCTGAATGATTACATTATATCCAGTCTCATGTGTTATGACACAAATATCAGAGCCAGACCAGGAAAAATAACACTGGAGAAGAAATGGTAGAAAACTGGGACAGCTGCCCATAACACGGATTCAAAACCCTGGTACATACAGGTATGTACATCCAATTTTTATTGGCCAATAATTGGCCAATCTTACCACCTCCATGTAGCATGAGAGCTTCTCTACACAGTCTGTTCATAGTATTCACCATCTGTAAGCTCTCATACCACATGGAGGTGGACAATTTGATTGATCAATCAAAATTGGATGTGTGTATCCGCCCTACTGCTCCACTCCTTCATCAGATTTGCTCCATTTATCCTTGTGCTGGTTCTGATAAATCCTCTATGACTGCCCTTGTCATGGATCCATCCTAAACTCATTACATTTTCCTTTGTTTTGATGTTAGTGTCCTCCTGATGAAGACTCGAGCTGGACCTAAGCTGATTGGACGACATCGGTGTGAAGACGCACGTTGTTTGATCTGCACAATGAAAGCAACACAGAATAGAGTTACAGGAAACCGGAGATATAAATTACTGAAGCATTTCTACTTGCCTGAGGCTTCCTTCGGCCCACTGTAGGCTGTTGGCTCCCTCGTCCGAGGGCTGTTACAACAGCGCAGGAGATTTGGGCAAAGCCGGCGCCACTGTAGGCCGTAATGGGAATTACGACTATAGCGGCGCACAGTGAGAAATTTATGCACCATTAAAAGACGGAGCTGAAGTTACTTTTAAAACACTGTAATTCGTCCGCCAGCAACAGCTGGAAGCCCAATTACTTCATTCTCTCACTATCCATGTGGACCTGGAGCTGGAATAGTAATTAACGCTATTTCATAGGTAAGCCCCTCGTCATCCTCCCTGATCACTGCGCTCTTCAGCCGGCTGGCCGGTCTCTTCTTCCAGTCGCTGCGAGTCCCACTGTATGCGTCTCAGCCATGCACACGCACCCAGGATGGGATTCACGTGCACCCGGACCAAGCATGCACAGTACAGCACGACTAAGCCAGAAGAGACCAGGCCGGCCAGCGGGCGATTGGACCGGGAGGATGCTGAGGGAGCCAACAGTCTAAAGTGCGCGGAGGAAGCCCCAGGCAAGTATAAATGCTTTAATAGTTTCCTTCTCAGATACACTTTAACCACTTAAGCTTAACTGGACGAAAATTCTCGTCCAGTTAGGCTGCATGCACTCCCGCGGGGGCTCCCGTAGGCGCTGCCGCCGCCGGCCGTTAGCCCAGCGATCAATGAAAGGGATTATAGATCCCTTTCACTGATCGAAGCCTCCTGAAGAAAAGCCGACAACGTCTCTTCAGACTCTGCGGCTTTTCTGAGTTCGAAAAGTTCCTGGTCTTCATTCTTACTTTTTGACTGTGGCCATCTTGTGGCCAAATAGTAAAATTACACCCACAACCACTTTCTATTAAATAAATACATTTTTTAACATTTAAAATTAGCTGTTTACCTCCCACATTAAAAAATACCCAAATAAAATGTTTACTAAAAAAAAAATTACAATAATAACAAAACAAACATAAATAATTACCTAAGGGTCTGAACTTTTTAAATATGCATGTCAAAGGAGTATATCAATATAATTTATTAAATGATGGGCTTTTAAATAGTGATGGACGCAAATTGAAAAAATGCACCTTTATTTCCAAATAAAATAACGGCGCCACACATTGAGATAGGGACAATTTAAAGGGAGTAATAAGCGGGACAAATGGGCAAATGAAATACATGGGTTTTAATTATGGTAGCATGTATTAATTTCAAACTATAATGGCCAAAAACTGAGAAATAATGATTTTTTTTTCCATTTCTTTCTTAATGTTCCTGTTAAAATGGATTTAGAATAAATTAATTCTTAGCAAAATGTATCACCCAAAGAAAGCCTAATTGGTGGCGGAAGAAACAAGATATAGATCAATTCATTGTGATGAGTAGTGATAAAGTTATTGGCAAATGAATGGGAGGTGAAAGTTGCTCAGATGCAAAAAAAATCTCAACCCTGTGAGCTTAAAGAGGAACTCCAGTGAAAATAATGCAATAAAAAAGTGCTTCATTTTTTACCATAATTATGTATAAATGATTTAGTCAGTGTTTGCTCATTGTAAAATCTTTCCTCTCCCCGATTTACATTCTGACATTTATTACATGGTGACATTGTTACTGTGGGCAGGTTATGTAGCTGCTCCTAGCTGTTTTGGCTGTTAGAGACAGCTGTAAACAGCTTATTCCTGTCTGTGAACCTTGTTACATTGTAACAAACTGCCAAAAGTACCGCGGTCCCAGAGTTTCTTGTGGGAGGGGTTTCAGCACAAAATCAGTCATACAGTGCCCCCCCCCGATGGTCTGTTTGTGAAAAGCAATATATTTCTCATGTAAAAGGGGGTATCAGCTACTGATTGGGATAAAGTTCAATTCTTGGTTGGAGTTTCTCTTTAAGTGGTTAAATACAGTTTATACATTTTGCATAAATACTGATTGTAAATTGGGCTGAGGTCCTCTTGTGTCCTATGTTGCCATTTGTAAGGTTCTGTGTTGCCCTTTGTAAAGGTAGCCATACATCTGTCGACTTGTCAGCCGATCGACCATCCAGAAGTGCTGCAAGGTGTGAAACGGCCGTCGGGCTCCGGCTACAATCCACTGTCCATTATAAGCTGCTATGCTTTAATGTTTGCATAATATTTTCTCTGCAATATGTACTTTCATGATTAAAAGTATCGCAGGAATTGAACAGAGGCGCCAACAGGATAAATGCTAAAAACTTTAAAATTGCTGAGGAGGCAGCTGTGGACCTCAAAGCAGACATGAAACTGTCAGTTTTCAAATATATTGGGCTCTTGGTGTTTCTCTTTTTGGTTTCATGATTAAAAAGACACTTTGCATTGACACGCAGAGGTGCCAGGGAACTGTCCCATTCTCATTAATGTCACGTAGTAATAACAACCACACCACAGACATGCAATTAGATCTGATGCTATATCCAGGGTCGCATTTAAAGCAAAGCCACCTAGGCCATGGCCTAGGGCACCACAGGATCGAGGGCGGATGGGGGGCAGGCTATACTCTTGGGGGAATTGTTACCTGGCTACCTATACTGAAGGAAGAGGGTAATCAGGTTATCTATAAGGAAGGCGGGGGGGCATCTGGCTTCTTATGGGGGAGGAGTCATCAGGCCACCAATACTAGAGGGAAGGCGGGGTCATCGATCTAAACTGGATGGGGGGATTGTAATCTGGCTAACTATACTGTAGGGGGGCGGCTGCTGCCTTGGGTGGTAAAGAGTACAAATCTGGCCTTGGCTATATCCAATTTAAAAGCACCGATTTCCACATCCTGAAGGGAAAAAGTGTCCCTGGGGGTACTTATCTCAGGAGGGGGAAGCTTCTGGGCCCTAAAGAGGCTCCCCCCATCCTCCTCAGCAGAGGGGATCCAGCGCTGGGAGCCGCTTGTCACCGCTGCACGCAGGGGCACTACCGGCTCTCCCCTCTTCCCTAGCGGCTATTTCCACCGGAGTCCAGGCAGAAAGCTGCTAGTGCTCCTGCGCAGGCAACTTGTTTTGGTTAGTTTGGGGGTCTCTTTGCAATCAGGGCCCTTATGCTAGGTACACATGATGCAATTTTCAGACAGATTTACTGTCAGATTGACTATTTCCAACAGGTCCGATGTGATTTTCATTCGATTGTACAATCGATTTTCCATATAAGTGAACAGAAAGTCGATTGGAAAATTGATCGGAAATCAGAACAAACTTGTCGGAAATAGTTGATCTGACAGTAAATCTGTCAGAAAATTGTATCGTGTGTGCCTAGCATAACGCATGTTTGCGCATATCATTCAATTAAAGGGGAACTGAAGTGAGAGGTATATGGAGGCTGCCATGTTTATTTCCTTTTAAGCAATACCAGTTGCCTGGCTGCCCTGCTGATCCTCTGCCTCTACTACTATTAGCCATAGCCCCTGAACAAGCATGCAGCAGATCACGTGTTTCAGACTTTAAAGTCAGATCTGACAAGACTAGCTGCATGCTTGTTTCTGGTGTTATTCAGATACTACTGCAGAGAAATAGACCATCAGGGCTGCCAGGCAACTGGTATTGATTAAAAGGAAATAAATATGGCAGCCTCCGTATACCTCTTACTTCAGTTCCCCTTTAAACAAACTGCTTCAGAGCAGTATTACACAAATTGCCCGCTCTCCACACCCAACCAGGTTTCGCCTTCCGCCGTTGTCGGGGGTTAATTAGTGGCGAAAGGCCAAAAACCTGGGGCTCCGAAATGGCCAGAAATGGCCCTGAACTGAAGGTTCTGGATTATTGATCACTACATATATTATACCGTATTTATGGTTTGAAGGAGCCCCAAATGATTTTTATAATTTCAACTCGACTGTTTAAAATAATTGTCCCAAGGTAAGCAATGTATATGTCCCTTATTTCTCTATATACTTATATTGCCTGTGCCTTTTGTTACACCCAGTGCCTTAAAGAGGAACTCCGGTGAATATAATGTAATAAAAAAGTGCTTAATTTTTACAATAATTATGTATAAATGATTTAGTCAGAGTTTGCCTGTTGTAAAATCTTTCCTCTCCCCGATTTACATTCTGACATTAATCTCATGGTGACATTTTTACTGCTGGCAGGTGATGCAGCTGCTGCTTGCTTTCTTGTCAGTTGGAAACAGCTGTAAACAGCTTTTTCCCACAATGCAACAAGGTTCACAGACAGGAAACTGCCAGGACCATGGTCCTCACAGTTTCCTGTGGGAGGGGATTCACCACAATATCAGCCATACAGACCTCCCTGATGATCTGTTTGAGAAAAGTAAAGATTTCTCATAGGAAAGGGGGTATCAGCTACTGATTGCAATTGAAGTTAAATTCTTGGTCACGGTTTCTCTTTAAGTAAAGGTGCCCATACACACAGCAATTTTCCCATTCGATTCCCGGAAAATCTGATCGCTCTGATGACTGAATCTGCTCAGAATCAATAACCTCAAGATGTTTAATCGTTTTTTTTACCAAAATTTGATTGAAAGCATCAGTCAAACAGGCTGGAAAATCGATGTCAATTGGGAGTGGTAGTCTATCAGCAGTTCATAGCATTGCATTGCATTGAACATCCCAACTCTGTGGTTCCATTCATTTTCAATAGATTCCATGCTGTAATCTACTGAAAATCAACGTACTGTGTGTGTGGTAGGAATCGATTCCAATCAAATGAATCTATGAATGTATGGCCAGCTTGCTATTTAATATCTAGGACTTTGGAACAAGGATGCTTATAGTTTAAAATTAGTAATAAGGTGGAGAGTCAGAGACAAATCCAATCCATTATTTATTTACTCTTATTTTCCTCCTTCTGCTTCCTCTTGGTCCATTCTCCTATCCCTTTTCCACTTCATCCTCTCCTCTCTATTTTACGACAGCTTTAGTCATTTTATACTCTTTCTTATGGTCATTTTGACTGGACTCCTGAAGAAGTGAACCCTAATCACGAAACACGTTACATCATTGGGTCTCTCCTGCGGTAGAATTTATGGAATCCCAATCTTCTTGAATGTTTTTGAAGATGTGTAAATATATGTAGTTTGGTCAAGAGAAAAAAACAACTTTTTGAGCATTGTAGTAGACCAAATATTTACTTTTCTCTATTCTATGTGAAACAATTATGAACATGCATTTAAAGAGAGTCTGAAGCGAGATAAATCTCGCTTCAGACCTCATAGATAGCAGGGGCATGTGTGCCCCTGCTAAACCGCCGCTATCGCGCCGCTAAACTGGGTCCCTGATCCCCCAAATCCCCTCGGTGCAGCGGGGGAGCGCTTCCTGGTTGGGGCAGGGCTAACCACCGCAGCCCTGCCCCACGCGCGTCTGTCAGCGCGTATCTCCGCCTCTCCCCCGCCCCTCTCAGTCTTCCTTCACTGAGAGGGGCGGGGGAGAGGCGGGATGCGCGTCTGATAGACGAGACTGGGGGCAGGGCTGCGGCCGTTAGCCCTGCCTCAAGGAAGGGAAGATTTACGACCAAGACTACGACCAAGTGTCGCAGTGGGGGGTTTGGGGGTGAAGGGACCCCCGTTTAGCTGCGGGATAGCGGCGGTTTAGCAGGGGCACACGTGCCCCTGCTAACTATGAGCTCTGAAGTGAGATTTATTCTCGCTTCAGAGTCTCTTTAAAGATCCTACCTAACTGGTGTATAGATAGACCTTGTTTAGTCTTTTTTTTTAATCACTCTTTCACAATAAAATGTATAGGTTTTATAAAAATCTCTTCTACATTTGGGTGATTCAATGAATGTAATAATTAGGATGTTGGGCTTAAAGCGGATCCGATAACTATAACAAGTAACTTGTCTATATATCTTATCTAAAATTTAGATGGTTTACACAGCATATCTATCTGCAAACAGTTTTAATAGAATATGATTATTTCTTCCTGTGATACAATGAGGGCAGCCATGTTGTTTGTACACATTACACAGAGGCAGGCTTATCTGCATCTTGAGCCATCAGCCTAATCCCCCCTCCTCCCCTCTGCCTCTGAAATTAATGGCTAGTAACACCTCCCCCTCCTCCTGCCCAGACTGAGCTCCCATGATCCCTTGCTACTGTATGAAAATGCCTTGGCTCTCTGAAAACCTGTGGGCGTGGCTTGTTTAGTTTATAGGGAATTAGAGTATTAAAACAAAAACAAAAAAGTATTTGGCTTGAGGAAAGCCCTATAAACAATAGGAAAGGAACACAATTATGCAATGAGTAAAAGTTCACCTCGGATCCACTTTAGATTATGAGCCTTGCCAACATCTTTTAAATGCTACCTTAAAGTGCACCTGAGATGGGTTTACTAAAAGATACTAACCCGGGGCTTCCTCCAGCCCCATGAGCAGCGATGCGTCCCTGGCCGCCCTCCTGCGTGCCTCCGTTCAGCTGTAATCAGCCCCGGTAATCTGGCTCAGGCACGCCAGTCGAGCTCTTCATGCACGGAAGGGCCGCGCTTGTGCAGAAGAGACAACTGGTGCAGGCACGTATGTTCCGGCCGCCAGTGAGTTGGGTGCAAGGTGAGGCGAATGATGGCTCTCCCTGCTGCCGCTAAACTCCCCGACGGTGTAAATTACTATTTTATTCTGGCATCAGCCCTTCAATCTCTGGACATGACTAGTGGTGGCGAATGAGATTCTAATGCTTTCACTTTGCATGCTTAGGCAATGCAAACGGTATGCAGATTGTAACAAATCCAATTAAAAACTACAGGAAGTGGTTTTAATTGGCTCAGTTCCAAACTGTATACAATTTGCATTACATTTGAATGCAAGCCGGGATTCTTAGCATCCCATTGGCCATCTGTAATCATCAAGTTAAGTACTGCTTCTTTAATTTACAACTGGCTGCTATCATATTCCCTACCACAGGTTATTTCCCTATAAAACCACAGCAGTCTTCACATCACACTCCTCCCATCCATTCGCCAATAGCTTTATCTCTATGGGCCTGATTCACAAAGCGGTGCTAACAGTTAGCACCCTGGTGAAAAGCCCTTTATCACGCCTAAACTCAGTTTAGGGGCTCGATTCACAAAGCGGTGCTAACCCAGTTAGAGACTTTAGGGACTTGATTTACAAAGCGGTGATAACTCAGTTATCACGCCTAAAAGACTTTAGGCATGATAACCTTTGCACCACTGAGTTATCACCGATTTTCGCGCGCAAAGTCCCATAGGGCTTAATGGGAGCTTCGCGCGAAGCGGGGACGCTTCTTATCATGCCTAAAGTGAGTTTAGGCGTGATAAGGGGCTTTTCACTGGCGTGCAAACACTTTGCACCGCTTTGTGAATCAAGCCCTAGGCATGATAACCATTGCACCACTCTGGTGAAAAGCCAGTTTAGGGGCCTGATTCACAAAGCGGTGCTAACAGTTAGCACGCTGGTGAAAAGCCCTTTATCATGCCTAAACTCAGTTTAGGCATGATAAGTTTAGGTGTGATAAGTTTAGGTGTGATAAGTTTAGGCATGATAAGTTTAGGTGTGATAAGTTTAGGCATGCTAAGTTTAGATAAGTTTAGATCGTTTGCAAAGTACTGCACGCAAAGAAGCGCCATTAAACTTTATACGAAGTGCACCAGTCTTTGCTAGCGTAAAACTTTTGATCAGCTGTGCACTGCGGTGCTAACGCAGTTGGCGCTTAAACTTATCATGCCTAAACTTATCACACCTAAACTTATCATGCCTAAACTTATCACACCTAAACTTATCACACCTAAACTTATCATGCCTAAACTGAGTTTAGGCATGATAAAGGGCTTTTCACCAGCGTGCTAATGTTAGCACCGCTTTGTGAATCAGGCCCCTAAACTTATCACACCTGGGCCTCGATTCACAAAGCGGTGATAACCCAGTTATCACGCCTAAAAGACTTTAGGCGTGATGACCTTTTCACCACTGAGTTATCACCGATTTTTCCTGCTCTTCGCGCGAAGTTACCGCGCGTAAGCGCGTTCGCGCGTACGCGCGTAAGAGCGCGCGCAAAGTCCCATAGGGCTTAATGGGAGCTTCGCGCGAAGCGTCGGGTGTTGCGCGCGCACTTACGCGCGTACGCGCGGCAACTTCGCGCGAGTTTCTTCTTATCATGCCTAAAGTGACTTTAGGCGTGATAAGGGCCTTTTCACCATGGTGCTAACACTTTGCACCGCTTTGTGAATCGAGCCCATCATGCCTAAACTTATCACACCTAGGGCCTGATTCACAAAGCGGTGCTAACAGTTAGCACCCTCGTGAAAAGCCCTTTATCATGCCTAAACTCAGTTTAGGCATGATAAGTTTAGGTGTGATAAGTTTAGGTGTGATAAGTTTAGGCATGATAAGTTTAGGTGTGATAAGTTTAGGTGTGATAAGTTTAAGCGCCAACTGCGTTAGAACCGCAGTGCACAGCTGATCAAAAGTTTTACGCTAGCAAAGACTGGTGCACTTCGTATAAAGTTTAATGGCGCTGCTTTGCGTGCGGGACTTTGCAAGCGATCTAAACTTATCTACACTTAGCATGCCTAAACTTATCACACCTAAACTTATCACACCTAAACTTATCACACCTAAACTGGCTTTTCACCAGAGTGGTGCAATGGTTATCATGCCTAAAGTCTCTAACTGGGTTATCACCACTTTGTGAATCGAGCCCCTAAACTGGCTTTTCACCAGAGTGGTGCAATGGTTATCATGCCTAGGCCTCGATTCACAAAGTGGTGATAACCCAGTTATCACGCCTAAAAGACTTTAGGCGTGATGACCTTTTCACCACTGAGTTATCACCGATTTTTCCTGCTCTTCGCGCGAAGTTACCGCGCGTAAGCGCGTGAGTGCGCGCGCAAAGTCCCATAGGGCTTAATGGGAGCTTCGCGCGAAGCGTCGGGTGTTGCGCGCGCACTTACGCGCGTACGCGCGGCAACTTCGCGCGAGTTTCTTCTTATCATGCCTAAAGTGACTTTAGGCGTGATAAGGGCCTTTTCACCACGGTGCTAACACTTTGCACCGCTTGGTGAATCGAGCCCCTAAAGGGCTTGATTCACAAAGCGGTGCTAACCTACTTAGCACGTCTAAAGTCTTTAGACGCGCTAACCAGAGTGCTAAGTAGGTTAGCACCGGATTTCTCAATCAGATCGTGCGCTAACTTTGCGCGCGTAAAGTTTTACGCGCGCAAAGTTTTATGCGCGCTAAGTCCCATAGGCTTTAATGGGCACTTCGCGCGGTGCGCCCTGTGCTCTGTGCAGTACGCGCGTAAAGTTTTACGCGCATAAAGTTTTGCGCGCGTAAAGTTTTATGCGCGAAAAGCTTGTTTAGACGTGCTAAGGGGGTTTTCACAGGCGTGCTAACAGTTAGCACCGCTTTGTGAATCAAGCCCAAAGTCTCTAACTGGGTTAGCACCGCTTTGTGAATCAAGCCCAATGGGCTCGATTCACAAAGCGGTGCTAACCCAGTTAGCATGCCTAAAAGACTTTAGGCATGATAACCATTGCACCATGCTGGTGAAAAGCCAGTTTAGGCGTGATAAGTTTAGGCGTGATAAGTTTAGGTGTGATAAGTTTAGGCATGATAAGTTTAGATAAGTTTAGATCGCTTGCAAAGTCCCGCACGCAAAGCAGCGCCATTAAACTTTATACAAAGTGCACCAGTGTTTGCTAGCGTAAAGCTTTTGATCAGCTGTGCACTGCGGTGCTAACGCAGTTGCCGCTTAAACTTATCATGCCTAAACTTATCACACCTAAACTTATCATGCCTAAACTGAGTTTAGACATGATAAAGGGCTTTTCACCAGGGTGCTAACTGTTAGCACCGCTTTGTGAATCAGGCCCAATATGTTATTTAGAAATAAAGGTGCATTTTTTCCTGTGTTCCTTTTCAGACCACCTCCAACCAAAAAAAGGTCTGAATGGCAATACTATGGGCTCGATTCACCAAGCGGTGCAAAGTGTTAGCACCGTGGTGAAAAGGCCCTTATCACGCCTAAACTCAGTTTAGGCATGATAAGAAGGGCTTCGCGCGAAGTTACCGCGCGTACGCGCGTAAGTGCGCGCGCAGCACCCGACGCTTCGCGCGAAGCTCCCATTAAACCCTATGGGACTTTGCGCGCGCTCTTACGCGCTTATGCGCGGTAACTTCGCGCGAAGAGCAGGAAAAATCGGTGATAACTCAGTGGTGAAAAGGTCATCACGCCTAAAGGGCCTGATTCACAAAGCGGTGCTAACAGTTAGCACGCTGGTGAAAAGCCCTTTATCATGCCTAAACTCAGTTTAGGCATGATAAGTTTAGGTGTGATAAGTTTAGGTGTGATAAGTTTAGGCATGATAAGTTTAGGTGTGATAAGTTTAGGCATGATAAGTTTAAGCACCAACTGCGTTAGCACCGCAGTGCACAGCTGATCAAAAGTTTTGCGCTAGCAAAGTCTGGTGCACTTCGCATAGAGTTTAATGGCGCTGCTTTGCGTTCGGGACTTTGCACGCTATCTACACTTATCTAAACTTAGCATGCCTAAACTTATCACACCTAAACTTATCACACCTAAACTTATCACACCTAAACTGGCTTTTCACCAGCATGGTGCAATGGTTATCATGCCTAAAGTCTTTTAGGAGTGCTAACTGGGTTAGCACCGCTTTGTGAATCAGGCCCAAAGTCTTTTAGGCGTGATAACTGGGTTATCACCGCTTTGTGAATCGAGGCCTATATGTAGCCAGGCACTGTGTACAATTAGATGACCATATAACGTTTATATCTGGTACATCATAGTGGATAGAATTATATTTCTATAAGTATCACTCCCTTATTTCTCCCGAAGCTGAAGCCTTGCTATAGCATTGTGCTTTAACCTCCAGTCTGGTTCCCTCCCCTGCCTCTCCCTCCCCTGCTCTCTTCCAGCCTGGATCAAATTACTTCTCTTTTCACGGTGTGTAGGAGAGAGAAGAGACAGGAGAACTGCTGCAGCCTGTCTTATCCTGTCTATTTGCTATAATTCTTATTTCAGATGTCTGTCTGTCTGCCTAGATTAGATCGCATGGACATAAGGGGTGGAGTTATGACAACAATCCCCCAGCATCCTTTGCACCTATGGTTTGGAAAGAAAACAAATAGGCCAGTTCCCCAATTCCACATTGAGGGTGGGGATGTCAAGACCATATGTGGAATATGGACCTTGGGGACGAGAAAATCACACTTTATCATGTGTGAGTTTATATATCTTGGCAACTTATTAGGTTTAAAGAAAACTGTAATTTATAATTTAGGTACTCTTTAAACTATATCCATAATTATAAGCCCTTATTTGCAAAAGTAATAGTGATATACCCTCACGACATACATATACAAAAAAAAGTCCCTAAGATAACTATTTATGTTTGTTTTGTTTTTTTTTAAATGGTGTAAGTGTTTTATTTTGGTAACCATGGGGTAGGAGGTGAAAGGGTTAATAGCTAATGAGGGATTTATTTTTATATATATTTATTTTAGTGTTTGTGAGTGTATTTTTACTTTTCGTCCACTAGATGCCCCATACTTTATTCCTGTGTACTGTGAACAGTACACAGGAAGTGTTGTATATGCATTTTTTTTTTTTACTTTCACTTTGTGAATGAACACCGGCATCTTGCTGATTACAAGAAAATTGATCAGCTTTGGGAACACATGTTCCCATTCGCCAATCACGGATTGCCAAGAGTCTGATGGGAGTGCCCGACAACAAGGAAGAGGTGAATTTCTACGCCACTGAGATGAAGTTCACTGGGGCGTAGAAAAGTGTAGCTGAGCTAGGGAAGCAGTTAAAGGATGTCCAAATTTAGGCTCCATTTATCCACAATTTGTGCCTCAATGATGTGAAGTCATCAGTGCCTATAGACAGGCGTACAATAACCACAAAAGGGCAATTTTTTTTTTTTTTTTTTAATAAAAGTTTTTTTTATTATATTCACATTGTTTAAACAGTTTAAATGATATATTTTTTGGTAGTGTGTTTGTATATATAAATCCATCTCACATTCCCTATATACAGTAGAGCAAGCAGACATACATGTGATAAGGTCCCGGGTCCATAGCTCTGCATGCTTCATGGTGAAAGTTGTCTGGCTTTCCTCTCAGCTGTCAGTGAGATGGGAGTGACTGTGTCATGGAAGCAGCACTGGGGGAGACATTAACAATTGCAAATTACCATGTGAAATTATAATTATGCAAAATACGTGCTCATCACTAATTGCAACAGACCAATGGGAATCCTCCCTCAAAGGGTTCTCATTGGTCTGTTGCAGTCCAGGGGGAGGGGGCTGCGATTTGTATACCAGCGCTCCTCCTGTGCAGCGGACTGAGCGACATTGGTAGCAGCAGCGGAGGACTCAAATGTGACCGCGGCAAGTTAGTGAGATTGTGCAAACGTACGACCAGCCATGTGAGAACGGACACCGTCTACCCTCATAGGCTACCACTGATTCCATCAACATCCGCTTCACCCAACCGATCCATGAACAACCGTGCACCGCACATCTTTGCATTGCGCTCATTGGAACGATCAGGTCCGTTCTGAATGGATTGATGTGGAAGGGTCTTGTTGCTTTGCATGGGATCCGAACACATCTGTCCGTATACATAAACCAATAATAATAGATACATACCGTTTCCTTCCGCTACGTGGAATGTTTCTTATGCTTGTGTGATCCAGGCATAAAACGATCAAAAAAGTAAAGCTAGCAATAACCCAATGTGCCAAGTCGACCGATCCCTATCCAATTGGAGTTCACTCAAACTACTCAGTTCCAATACATTTCACCAGAAACCAATCCAGCATCAAGTGTTGTGCCACTCGAAGCAGTGCAACATTATGAGTCATTCATCTCCTACTGCTCCTGCCCCGCCCCCCAGGGCCGGCGCTACCATTAAGGCAAAGGAGGCAGCTGCCCCAGGGCCCCAGAGCTTGTACGGGCCCCCAGGGGCTACAAGAGGAAAAAAAAAATTTTCAAATCGGCCTTATAGTTTTTGAGAAAATCGATTTTAAAGTTTCAAAGGAAAAAAAAATACACATTTAAAAACCTGCCGACTTTAATGGTTAATAGCAAATCCACCTTAAATGCTAGAAACCCTAAATTTGCAGGATATGTTAAGGAGATCATTAGGAATAAGAGGAAAAAACAATTTTTCAAAAAGACTTTATAGTTTTTGAGAAAATCGATTTTAAAGTTTCGAAGGAAAAAAGTATACTTTTAAATGCGGTAAATGTCACTTTTAGTAGTAAACCTAACGGTAGTGTAATTTTACATGCATCAAACGAAAGCGCAATAAATTTCCTGACGGGGTTTCCAGGGGGTCTATACGCAGCCGCAGCGCTTTGGCCAGGGATCGCTATACAGCCGCAATATGGCTGTATGAAGATCCCTGGCATTTTTTCCTATTTTCCCAATTTTTTTTTTATGTTTAGAGTGTGGGAATTTTTTTTTTAAAAAAATTATGTGGGGTCCCCCCTCCTGAAACTTTTTAACCCCTTGTCCCCCATGCAGGCTGGGATAACCAGAATGTGGAGCTCTGACCGATTGGGACTTCACACCCTGACTATACCAGCTGCAAAAAAGGTCCCCTAATGCCGATTTTTGTTCCGGGGTATATGTTGGGGGGGCCCCCCAGGTTTATTTTGCCCTGGGGCCCCATTGTTGCTTAAACCGGCCCTGCCGCCCCCATCATCACATGCACATTTGAGGGGAACTATCCCATATTTTGTTTTTCGAAAAGCGTTCCAGAGCTTAAGTGCGTTAAAGCCTTGTACACATCATGCTCTGTAATTACTGCCTGGAATAATCATTGGTGATGGTTTGGGGGTGTCCAGATGATTGCTTTACAGACAATCTGGTATCACCTGAGCAGCCTGTTTTGTTCTATAGAAAGATAGAGGGAAGGGGAGCAATTAGCAGTGGATGAGCGAGGCCATTGGTTGTTTACTGATGCGTTATGATGACTGGTTAAAGTGTAACTGTCGGGCATAAAATCTAAAATCAATTCTTTATTTTTATCTGGTAAACAAGTAATAGGGATGCTAATCAGGCAATCCAAAAGTTAAAAATCACTCTTAAGGGACCCATACATTTGCCGACCAACCAACCAATCGATCATTCCAATTCGATTATTATAATCGAATTGGATTAAAATTGGTGCTGCCAAGTGCATGCCCGACTGACAAAGCGACCAATTTCGGGGACAGAAATTGGCTGCACGGTCGATCGTGCATGCTGGAAAATTTCAGACCGAGGTTGGTTGTTTCGGTGTGCAGCAGTACGCCGGCCGAATTGCGAACAAGTGATGAGATGACGAAACCCCCACCACTGCCGCCGCAATGTATAAATGTATGTAGTGTAGTGCATTATACATTACATTACATATACATTAACTGTCTGGTGTCAGCCTCCACGCAGTTTCCGTCCATCTCACCGGGTTCCACATACACGCCGGCGGCGCATAGCGGCTGACGTCAGACGCTATGTGCCGCTAGCGTGTATGCGGCTTACCGGCTAGATGGACGGACACCGTGCGGAAGCTGCTACAGGACAGGTAATGTATAAATGCCCTACACTACATACATTTATACATCTCTCTAGCCGCCGCTCTTCCCCCCTCACCTTGCAGCAACTTCAGACCTCGATCAGCGGCGACCTGACCAGTAATGCGGGCGCCGGACGCACCCGCTCTATATGCGGAAGTGATGTCACTTCCGCATATCAGTGCGGGCGCTGGGTCCTAGCGCCCGCACTATTGGTCGCCGCCTGATCGAGGTCTGACGCGGCAGCCAGGAGGGGGTGAGCAGCGGCTACAGGGGAGGTGAGCGGCGGCCAGGGGGGGCAGCGGGCGGCCAGGGGGAGGCAGCGGCACCCCCTGGCTCTATGTGCGGACGCCCATGTTGGTATTCCGTATGCGCTACTGGCGTGTGACGTCTCACTTCGGCGCATAGTGTCTGACATCAGACGCTAGGTACCAGTAGCATGTACGAATAGCCACCCGGAGGTTACAGACATCGCGCGGAGGCTGCAACAGGACAAGTAATTTATACATTGCGGTGAGAGTTTCGTAATCACGTCACTCGTTCCAGAAATCATTGCCGTACCGCCGCACACCCGACCAAGAAACTTCGGCGAAAAAACGACAAATTTCTGTCCCGAAATTGGTCGCTTTGTCGGTCGGGCATGCACTTGGCAGCAACGATTTTCATCCAATTTGATAATATTCGAATTGGATGGTTGATTTGATAATAATCAAATTGGATGGTCGATCCGCCGCCAAGTCGCCTGATGTACGGGCACCTTAGTCTTGTAAGCAATTTAAAAATCTGTGGTAAACGCACGTCCAATAAAAGGGTAACACTCTATGGGAGCGCTCCTCCTTCTTGTCTCTCAGCTTATAATGGGGCCTGCTGGCAATCAATGGGGGTCAGTTTACAAGCTCTGACAAGGTCAAGGCTACAGCTTCTATACGAGACATTCAGGTTTACTGAGGAGACACGTATATGAATACATTAGTGATGACAGAACTCACCAAAGGTGTATGTGGCGAGGAAGCCTTTTCTAACCACAGAGTAGTCACTACGGAAGGCCAGAAGCATGGAATGGCTGGTGGAGGTCACTGGTGCAGAAGGGACGGAGGAACCACACAAGGGACCCAAGAGAGGAACCTTTGGAGAACTTGCGTCATATATGGTCAAGTGGTCGTAACCACATTTCTCATCATTCTCCACATCAAGAGTCACGATCGTCAGCCGCACCTAGAAGTGGAACAATGGAAGTTTCTTATAGTTTTCTAGGATGAAGTTCAACCACTTGACACTCACTGCACCTCAATCCCGAGGAAAGAACAGCCACGAGGGTAAAAATGATCTCCCCCAAGTGGATAGAGGTACTTTACAGCATATTAGAAATAATTAATGAAATGCTAATTATGCTGGTTTTCATGCAGATGTAATCCAAATAGTATCAATTTATTTCATCAACAAGTCCATACAGTGACAGGGAGACAGAACAAGCACAACAGCTACTCCGGTGTCCTGGCCAAGCGGCCACTGTGATTGGTTGTCATAGTGTTGAAGGGGTCTGGAACTAATTAGGGGGCTCTTGATCACTCCTCGATCATATCAGGCGTCCAATGACAGCCTAGCTCAGTTGGGGAGAGTGACTATGTTTGCCCAGCAGTATAAACCATGGGTTAGCATTTACTGTGTTCTGAAACACCGTTATTTTAATATATGCAGGCATGAAATAGTTATGAAATTTGACTGAGGTGCTCGTGTCTGATTTCCCTAGCTTTTTAACATATTTTTGTGGTTGCTGTTTTACCCGAGGAAGCAGGAAAACCCACAAAACGTGTTGTTGAAAATGTTCTGTGTGCAGCAAACCTCTTAAAAGCATACCGAGGCAATGTGACTACTTTGAGAGAGGCGATCCAACCATACCTCTCCTTCATAAACTGTTTTTAATGGTTGTATAATGTTTGGGCTCCTATACTCTTAGCATGTAACTATTAGGCCCGGTTCACATTAGCGTTCGCTATCCGGATTTTCCGGATCTGATCCGGACCGCATACTGTACAAACGGAACGTACGTTCTGCATAGCAATGTAAAGTCTATGCGGACGTTCACACGTGTCCGTTCCGTACAGTACGGAGCCGGATCGGATCCGGACTCCGGACTCTTTTCCAACATGCGCTATTTTTTGGCTCCGGATCTCCGGCCCACGCACCCGGACCGGAGCCGGACCTGAGCCTGACTGCAGCATCCGGAACACAGAAACCAATGGGGAACGGAAGGCACAGAACACACTGCCTACAGAAACCTGACGTTCTACCCCACTTCCTATGCGTATCCAAGCGGCCATTTCGGATGGGGACACATGGGCCAAGCATGTCTGGAGTGGAGCAGCAGTGACAGACGTGCTGGAGCTGTTTGGCAGAATGTCGGAGGTGGAGGTGAGGCCTACAGCGGAGGAACCTGATTCTACAGGTGCACCAGGTGCACCTTCTGCTGACCCCAACATTTTCTTATTTAAATTTAACTATTTTTTGCCCACGGATCCGGATGGCAGCCTGATGCATGCCTGATGCAAACTGTACGGTTCTGATCAGGATCAGGTCAGGATCCGATCAGGATCCGGTCCATTTACTTGCCAAAACGCAAGTGTGAACAGGGCCTTACTGTGAACTTACCTTCAGGTTTCCTGGCGCGTTTATGACCCACACGCAGTCCACATCAAGAGGGTAATCCTGCGGGTAGCCCGGGGAGGTGATATTTAATTTAACCGTGTTGATAACACTCCCACATTGAACTGCCAGAAAAAAAGAATACATACAATATCAGTTATTAAAGCACACCTGTGAAGGATAACATGGCTGGAAACAGGAGGCAGTGGGGACTTTTTTTTATATAGGAAAATTGAAAAGACTAAGTAAGCGAATTGGTGAACGTGTTGCTAATATTCGTGATGCAGACTTTTAAAGCCCGCTAGACAAACACTTCCTTGATTTCCATAAAGGGCGTTTGTAAATTTCGGACGCCACGGAAAATCGGGCGCAGGAACAGTACCGATAGTAGAATATCAGTAAATGTACCGATATTGTACAATTTAAAGTGTTAACTTTCGTTAGTAAAATATAAGTAATTGTTACCGATATTTTACTATAGCTAAACCTAGCCCTACTCTCACACAGAACTCTCCATCTACCGATGCCTAACGCTTAAACCCCCACACCCGGCGGTGCCTAAACATAAGACCACCACTGGTGCCTAACCCCTGCTCCGGTGATGCCTAACCCTAAACCACCCCTGGTGGTGCCTAAACCCCCTGGTAATGCCTAACCCTAAACCCCTCCCCTCCAGTGGTGCCTAACCTTAAGACCCCCCCTGGTGGTGCCTAACCCAAAGACCCTAAGATGAGTTAAAGTTCAAAAACACACGAAACAAAGGAAAGTACCCTGAAGAAACAGCACAACACTGACCGTAACTCTATTAGAATAATCAAATAATCTTTATTGGACAACAAACAACACTAATAATTAAAAACAACAATTAATTAAAATCACCCACAGGGGACAAGCAGGGTGTCCATATTAATGATGCAACAATATTCAAATGAATAACACCTGACCCTCAAAAAATATATGAATATAAATAATAATATATTATATTAGTGCAGACATATATGCAGCAGCAAAGTGCATTGGTGCTAGCAGCATAAATAATGAAACAGTGAAGAACAATGATTTTATGCAAACATTCCAAGCCCAATAGCTCCTGTATGGCTGGTGGGAGAAAGTGCAAAGTGCCAGCAGCAATGAAAAAAGAGAGCGATCTCTCAAGAATAAAAGTGCATACGTGTAAAGAAGATGGTAGGAGACCAGGGATGGCCGAGCCGATATAAGAGCCTTACCGCATCACGCGGGCAAAGCTACTGCTTCACAACAAAGCTGCCGCTTCAGAAGAGTCAGAAGCAGTAGCTTTGCCCGTGTGAGGCCTCACTGAAGCCTATGCACTGAGAATCTCCCGCTACTCCCTGGATTACCTGATTCGTAAGAGGCCTGGAAGCCGCTGCCAGTCACGGTGCTGTCTGTGATGAACTCCATGAGGAGGTGCCGGGAGGAGGACACGACAGGAGGTGGCAGGGAGCTGCCACAGGTTCTGCCCGCCAACAGGGGAGAGGCCTTGCTGGGCCCATCGTATATCTTGATGTAATCCGAGGAGCATGAGGGGGTCAGCTGCACGTCAAAGGCCAGGAAACTCAGGAATATCTGTTACAAAGAAACCAAGAAACCAATAAATAAACTCTATCTCTCATTGGCAGCGCTATTCCCCCTCACCCCATACCTCACACCTTTTTCAGATAAGAAAGAAGGGGCAGTTAATGACACACCACACCCCTAGTCACACCCCTGGTAAACACCACCACACCCCTAGTCAGGCCACCAACACACCCCTAGTCATGCCACCGCCACACCCTTAGCCACACCACCACCACACCACTAGTCACTCCCCGCCACATCCCTAGTCATGCCATGTCACACCCCTAGTCATGCCCTGCCACACCCCTAGTCACGCCACCACCATACCCCTAGTCACACCCCCACCACACCCTTAGTCATACCCCTGCCACACCCCTAGTCACGCCCCCACCACACCCCTAGTCAGGCCACCAACACACCCCTAGCCATACCCCTGCCACACCCCTAGTCATACCACTGACACACCCCTAGCCACACCACCACCACACCCTAGTCATGCCACGTCACACCCCTAGTCACTCCCTGCCACGCCCCTAGTCACGCCACCACCACACCCCTAGTCACGCCACCGCCACACCCCTAGTCTTGCCACTGCCACGCCTCTAGTCATGCCCCTGCCACACCCCTCGTCATTCCCCCACACCCCTAGTCATGCCCCTGCCACACCCCTAGTCAGTGCCACACCCCTAATCACGCCACCACCACACCCCTAGTCATGCCACTGCCACACACCTAGTCACTTCACTGCTACACCCCATAGTCACGCCACCACCACACCCCTAGTCATGCCCCTGCCACGCCCCTAGTCACGCCACCACCACACCCCTAGTCATGACCCTGCCACGCCCCTAGTCACGCCACCATCACAGCCCTAGTCATGCCACCGCCACACCACTAGTCACACACAACACAAAAACGAAACACATTTTTCAGTATAAAAATACATATCATCAAAAACAGCTGCGCACTGATGTTCCTGTGACCAAGACACTACTTCAATATATAAAGTTCAGTTCCAGATTTTCATCAGGTGTACAGATTTGCTCACGCAGTCAGCTGCCACTATTACCACTTCGGCGATACACCACCACCACACCCCAAGCAGTGGGCACTCACCGCATCAATTTGACCCTCTGTTAGATGGGTCTCCAGCGCTTATGGGGTCATATGGCCACCCCCTGCCTTATCGAGCAAACTTGTTCACTGCTTCCACCTTTCTCACCAGGGACATCACACCTCAAAAGATAATATTTGGGATACCATAGCGTAAAACCATAAAACTTATTTATTAATAAAATCAGTTTGCACTCACAAGCTTAGACGTTTTCTCAGGCACAGAGTTTTTATGGGCTCTACCCCAATCGTTGGCCGCTGGGTGGGCTTGCTGCGCTGGTGTAGTCAGCTCCTCCCGGCTTCCCCCTCTGGCTCCACGTCCCTCCTTGGCCACTAGCTTTACTAGTTTCGTCGCTATCTGCGACTCATCAGAAGCATGTGCGGCCATTATCCTATCTTCCTTATATACCCTTACTGACATCCCTCCCCCCCCGGATGTGACCTCTATTGCCCTCTTTCATCTTATAGATTGCTTGCCCAAGCGCCATCTAATGACGCTGCACATTGCAACCTTACTTCCGGGGTCAGGAACGCCATATCCATGGTTACGTAAACTCAATGTAGGCGTTTACCCGCCCCTCATCCTGGACGCGTGTATGCATCTCACCAGGCTTGTATTACGTCACTTCCATATACTCAGTGCGCACGCGTCCATTTGGACGCCTGCATCCCCATTCATATTATAGTAACACAATGCGAAGTTCATTCTACGGCCACTATCATACTCCACCCAGTGGCCGCTTTGGGGTATAGCCCTTACATCATATATATATTCCATATCAGATAGCGACGAAACTAGTAAAGCTAGTGGCCAAGGAGGGACGTGGAGCCAGAGGGGGAAGCCGGGAGGAGCTGACTACACCAGCGCAGCAAGCCCACCCAGCGGCCAACGATTGGGGTAGAGCCCATAAAAACTCTGTGCCTGAGAAAACGTCTAAGCTTGTGAGTGCAAACTGATTTTATTAATAAATAAGTTTTATGGTTTTACGCTATGATATCCCAAATATTATCTTTTGAGGTGTGATGTCCCTGGTGAGAAAGGTGGAAGCAGTGAACAAGTTTGCTCGATAAGGCAGGGGGTGGCCATATGACCCCATAAGCGCTGGAGACCCATCTAACAGAGGGTGAAATTGATGCGGTGAGTGCCCACTGCTTGGGGTGTGGTGGTGGTGTATCGCCGAAGTGGTAATAGTGGCAGCTGACTGCGTGAGCAAATCTGTACACCTGATGAAAATCTGGAACTGAACTTTATATATTGAAGTAGTGTCTTGGTCACAGGAACATCAGTGCGCAGCTGTTTTTGATGATTTAGAGTGGATTTTGTAACTTTCAAGCAGCGCACCGCCAAATTTGTTTCACCCGAGCATTGATATCAGCGCGGTTTATTTGATTGTATTGTTTTAAAGAGATTTTTTACTGCAGCAGATATGGATATATTTGAGGAAAGACTTAAAAAGCGGACTGATTTAGATGATATTTTTAACATTGAACAAGTAAATGTACCCAATACTGACAATGATTTTAAGGGGCTACAAGGGTTAATGCTCAAAGAACAAGCAACTTGGTGGGATATAGTAACACTGGGGAAGTATGAAAAAGAGGGTATAGTTCCCAAAAGATTAAGGTGGGACTTGACAGCCAATGATGGGGAAGATAATGAAGAAAACGATGCGGAATGGGAGGAGTATTTTGATAAATGTGGTGTTGGTTTGGTACAAATCTTGATAAAAAGAAAGAAAAGGAAACTGGCTAGGTTAGGAAGAGAAAATGAAGAAATTAGAATAAGGTTGGAAATATACAAAGGGACGGAGGAATATAATAAAAAAACTCAGCGAATTAGTGAAATTTTACAGAAGGCAGAGAAAGAAATTATAGTCGCAAAGAGACAGAAATTTCTGACAGACTAGCAGGCCCATAAAGGTAAAGAAGCATACAGATGGCAAATAAAAAAGAAGCAAAACCAGCAAACTATAACAGAACCAGGAACCGGGAGTTCCCAACCCCAGGTACCCCAAGAACAAAATCCGGGACCTAAGCAGGATGTAGGGAACCAGGGGTCTGAACTGGGAAATGGGGGTGCAAGAGGGGGAGGTAGAGGAAATAGGGGGGGAATTCCCTTAAGGGAAAACCCCAGACCAGCATACCAGAATGGCCCCCACCCAGTGGGATCCCAACCTATGGGACCACGCCTTTTATCTAACATGTCCAATTGGAGACCCTATGGGGGAATAAATAACAGGGGAAGGGGAAGACCAATGGGAGGACAGGGAGGCCATCAATATGGATCAGATGGGTACCAAAACCCATATCAGAATCCAGGTTACATGGTACCCCTAAGCAACAGATATGACCCACTAAACCATCAAAATCAATTTGAGCCTTTTTTGGAGGAGGGGACGAGATATCAGCAAACAGATTGGGAGGGAGAAAGCATGTATCTCACAGGGAAAAGAAGCGTAGAAGGGGCAATAGGGGAGGGAGAAGGAAGTGCCAAGAAGAGGAAAAAGTAGAAGGCAAAGGCATATTCAACTTGAGTGGAGTCACCCTGTCTAATAGGGAACTAAAAGTGCTGGATGAAGGGCTAAAATTTGCCCCCAAGCAGGGATTAGATAAATTTAGTACATACATCGATCTTGAAAAGTTTACGCGAAAATTAAATCTTAAAAAATACTATCTGAAGAGAGAGGGGCCAACAAACAGGATGAACCCAGTGGGAGGGTTAAATGCAAATGTACAATATAAACACACAAATCTTAAAAATAACTCTACTTTTCACCCCCAGGAGACTGGCTTCCATGCCATAGGGGCATTTAAGAAACTGGTGGGAAATGAAATCAGGGAATTGCCAGATAAAAAATATCCAGGGATTAAAAACATAGCCAGGGACCTAATAGAAAACAAGGGCCTGGTGGTCCGACCGGCGGACAAAGGAGGTGGGGTAGTAGTGCTCAACAAAACTCAATATGGTGAGGAATTACTCAGCTATGATTAAGGACAGTTAGTCCGAAACATGTCAGCTATCTGATGTTTGCCTCAGATGTTTTGGATATGTCCAACAATAAAGGAAACCTTCATTGACAAGTGCGGACCATTTCTTTTTGTTGATGGTGAGGAATTAGATAGACTGGTTAATGATGAAGAAACTTATGAAAAATTAAGAGGGGATCCGACCCAGGAGTATATGAGCCAATTACGGAAAATGTTAAAGGAGGGACTGGATAAGGGATTTCTGGGTGATGCGGAATTTAGATTTCTGGTTCCAAGTGCACCCAGGATCCCGGTAATTTATCAAGTTCCAAAGATTCATAAAAACCCAACCCACCCACCAGGAAGACCAATCTTGAGTGGAATTGGATCAGTAACCCACAGATTAGGACAATACCTGGATACATTCCTTCAGCCATTGGTAGGTATGCTTCCCCACGTATTAAGGGACACTAAACATACCATACAACAGATAGAGGGAATTAGAGTGGAGGATGGAACGATGATGGTTATAGCAGACGTTTCATCACTCTACACGAGTATCCCACAGGATAAAGGAATAGCAGCCGTGGAATACTTTATGAGGAAAAGTGGAGAAATCAAAACTGAACAAGTTCAGTTCCTAATGGAGGTCCTAAGGTTTGCCCTTCAGAAAAACTATTTTTGGCACAAGGGAAAGTTTTATAGACAACACAGGGGGTGTGCAATGGGGGCGGGGTTTGCACCCAGCCTCGCAAATTTGTATATGGGGAGATGGGAAGAAGGGGTATTGGCACAAGACGCTTCACAGGGGGTAAAAATGTGGAAAAGGTACATAGATGATTTGTTAATATTCTGGGAGGGCACGGAAATACAATTACAACAATTTTTCAGCATACTTAATGACAATGATTTAAATATCACTTTAACCTATGAGAGTAATGTAGAACAAATTAACTTTTTAGATTTGAATTTGATGGTGGTGGAAGGGGAGATTAGAACCAAAACATTTTTTAAGAGCACAGATAGAAATGGGTATATATCTACACATAGTGGTCATCACCCAAAGTGGATAAAGGGTGTCCCTAGGGGACAACTCATGAGAATAAGGAGGAATTGCACTGATATAGGAGATTTTGAAGCACAATCACTTATACTGAAGGACAGATTTATTGAGAAGGGGTATGAGGAAAACTTCTTGGATGAAGAAATAAAAAGGGTAAGAGAACAAGACAGAATAGAGCTTATTAATAGAGAGAGGAATGGGCACACTGATTGAAATGAGCACAATTATGCCTTTATTACACAGTACAACGCACAATATAAGCAGGTGGAGCAAATAATCCAAAAACATTGGGAGATACTATTATCAGATACCGAGCTGAGTAAAATATTACCCTCAAGGCCCAATTTCATATACAGAAAGGCCCCCAATCTCAAAAATTACATGGCCCCTAGTTGTGTTGAACCAAAGAAAGAACCACCCCGATTTTTAGGGTGGCAAAAACCAGGCTTTTTCCCATGCAGGGACTGTAAGGGATGCAGGGAGGCGAAAGCAGGGAAGGTAGAAAGGGTAGTTGGATATTCCAACAATAAAAAAGTAAAAATAAGGGACTTCATCACATGCAATGATAGATATGTGGTGTACCTGGCATGGTGCCCGTGTGGGCTACAATACGTGGGGAGGACCACCAGACCCTTGAAGGAAAGGATAGGGGAGCATGTGAGGAATATCAGAAATGGTTTGAAGGGTCACACTCTATCTGCACATTTTAAAGAGGCACATGGTAGTAATCCAACATTACTGACTTTTTGTGGGGTGGAAAAGGTGAATCGCCCATGGAGAGGCAGGAACATGGTGAGGGAAATATCACAGAGAGAAACTAAATGGATACATTTATTAAATACATTGAAACCGAGAGGTTTAAATGCAGATATAGATTTAATATGTTTTTTGAGTAATGACTGAAACAGATAAAAAAGGATGGAATATAAGTGGTGAGCAGCAGCACTCGTGCCTAGATGTCCGGAGTGGTTTTTTTGATGTGGTGGGCACGGTTATAAATATTTAATATTTTATCACAAAGAAGATGTGAAACTAAAGTTATGCACATTATGATTATAATTACAATGTTGGAATAGTTTAAAATGGTTTAAATGGGGGGATGGGATAAGGGTGGACTGACAGGCAGAGTGGATAAGCACACCACTTAAGAAGAAAAAAACTTGGAATAAAAGACTGTATAAATGTTATATTTCCCTGAAAGAATTGGTTGATATGGAATATATATATGATGTAAGGGCTATACCCCAAAGCGGCCACTGGGTGGAGTATGATAGTGGCCGTAGAATGAACTTCGCATTGTGTTACTATAATATGAATGGGGATGCAGGCGTCCAAATGGACGCGTGCGCACTGAGTATATGGAAGTGACGTAATACAAGCCTGGTGAGACGCATACACGCGTCCAGGATGAGGGGCGGGTAAACGCCTACATTGAGTTTACGTAACCATGGATATGGCGTTCCTGACCCCGGAAGTAAGGTTGCAATGTGCAGCGTCATTAGATGGCGCTTGGGCAAGCAATCTATAAGATGAAAGAGGGCAATAGAGGTCACATCCGGGGGGGGAGGGATGTCAGTAAGGGTATATAAGGAAGATAGGATAATGGCCGCACATGCTTCTGATGAGTCGCAGATAGCGACGAAACTAGTAAAGCTAGTGGCCAAGGAGGGACGTGGAGCCAGAGGGGGAAGCCGGGAGGAGCTGACTACACCAGCGCAGCAAGCCCACCCAGCGGCCAACGATTGGGGTAGAGCCCATAAAAACTCTGTGCCTGAGAAAACGTCTAAGCTTGTGAGTGCAAACTGATTTTATTAATAAATAAGTTTTATGGTTTTACGCTATGATATCCCAAATATTATCTTTTGAGGTGTGATGTCCCTGGTGAGAAAGGTGGAAGCAGTGAACAAGTTTGCTCGATAAGGCAGGGGGTGGCCATATGACCCCATAAGCGCTGGAGACCCATCTAACAGAGGGTCAAATTGATGCGGTGAGTGCCCACTGCTTGGGGTGTGGTGGTGGTGTATCGCCGAAGTGGTAATAGTGGCAGCTGACTGCGTGAGCAAATCTGTACACCTGATGAAAATCTGGAACTGAACTTTATATATTGAAGTAGTGTCTTGGTCACAGGAACATCAGTGCGCAGCTGTTTTTGATGATTTAGAGTGGATTTTGTAACTTTCAAGCAGCGCACCGCCAAATTTGTTTCACCCGAGCATTGATATCAGCGCGGTTTATTTGATTGTATAAAAATACATATATTTACACAAATCTGTACATCAGTCCGGAAAGAGGGACAGAGGGATTTATTTATTTTATTTTTATTTATTGGATGCACAAGAGTTGCTGATAGAGGTGAGCGTAATGACTTAATTACGATTTCGCGAAATTTCGCGTTATTAGTGTAAGTACGATTATGGCTGTAAGTACATAATCGTAATAAAGAAGGATTTCGCGAAATTCCGCGTAAGCGTAATTTTCGCATAGCTTTCGCATTACAGTGGGTATCGCGAAATTACGTTTGCCTTGCATGCAACCGTTTGTAAGCGTAGTTACATAACGTAATTTCGCGATAGTTCATATTACTGTAAGCGTTAATTTTCGCGTAGTTTTCGCGTTACGGTGGGTATCGCGAAATTACGTTTGCCTTGCATGCAAACGTTTGTAAGCGTAGTTACGTAACGTAATTTCGCGATAGTTCATATTACTCTCATTGATCACAGTGCAATTATTGTGAAAAAGCTTGCTCTATGCGTAGAAACATTCGTGTCAATACACCCTTGAACTGCGCATGCTTAGTTTTTACATTATTTAACGCGAAAAAGTGTTCATATGCGAAAATTTGTTAGCGTTCGTCTGACTACCGCTGATTCGCTTCTGATTGGCTAATGCGAACAAAAACAGGAAGTTGAGGATGTATCTCAAAAGAAGCCTGTAATATGATTGGACTTTCATTTTCAAAATTAAAATGTATTTCTTTTTATAGCTAACAAGTAATTATGAAATTCGCGAAATTACGAAGAAATGCGAAATTACGTTATGGTTTAACGTGAAATTACGGTATAGTTGTACGTGAAATTACGTTATGACCGAAACGCGAAATTACGCGTTGGAAATTACGCTTACGGTATTATCAATTACGATTTTAATGGCAATTACGCTACCATCATTTCGCGCCGTAATAGCAAATTTCGCATGCGTAATTATAGTAACGCGAAATTTCGGCTCAACCCTAGTTGCTGACAGTAAAAAAAATACTGATCATTTAAAGAGAGTCTGAAGCCATTATAAAATCTTCTTTTTACCTTCTATTTATCTTAAGAAGTACGAATAGAGCTGAAACGCCACATTCCCCCGGCAGAACGAGGGCTTTATACCCCCAAAGATCCATGACTTTCCTGGTCATGGATTTTGCTGCCCGGGGAGTGGCGGAGCTTTGTGCTGCAGCTCTGCCTCTACTGGAGTCAATCTCCGCCGATCTCTGCCTATCCCAGTGAAGGAAGAGTCAGAGGGGCGGGGAGAGGAGGAGATCGGGAGAGGAGGAGATTGGTGGAGATTGACTCCGGTAGAGGCAGCTCTACAGCGCTAAGCTCTGCCTGTAAAAGTGCTTAGAAAAGCGCTTTTCACAAAAACAGAACGCGCACCCGAGCGCTGGGAATCGGAAAAAAAATCGCTACAAAAAACATCCAACGCAAACGCTAACGTGAGCAGAATGCAATGTGAATGAGCCCTAAGGGAGGAAATGACATCAGTATTGGCTTCAGTCAGAGGGAATATTTACTAAAGACAAACCTGGTGCCCAGTTGCACTTGACCCCTCCCCCTGATGCTTCACACTAACATCTCCCCACACACATACACATACATACAAACACACACACAGACACACACACACCTAATGCCTAAAACTACCTCCTTCCCCAACACACACACAGCTAATGCCTAAAACCTATCTCCCGTCCTCGTACACAGTAACACACCTGACTTAAGTCGGCTGAGGCAGTCAATAACAACCTCTTCAGCTGATAATCAGGCATGTGTACAGCAGCCGGTGACCCCCAACCCACAAGCAATCCGCCAGGCAGATCTACTCAATCCCAGCGCCACCAATTCTCCACCAATCCCATTGTACGCGCCGCTCCCCCACACGCCACGTGACGTCATGCATGGGCCAATTGTCATCCCCCCACCCCCTCCCCACATAGCAACACAGTGCATCGCCAGCTACTCAGCTGACACACGTGTGTGCAGGCCGGCCTAGCGATGTCGCCCAAGGGGATCAGGTCCTGATTGACGACAGGCGACATTTATTGGAAGTGTGTATGCTGTACGCGCCTATGGCTTGGAGGTTTCCTGCAGGTTTTACCTTATTGCTGGTTACGGGATTTCTAATCAGATACAAACAGCTGGTGTTGTTTGAATACTGAGAGGGGTAATCATCTGAAGTCAGGTTTCCAGACCATTTAGAGTGGATTTGGCCGCAGGAAGACGCTACAAAGAGAATAAAACAAAATGAACAAATCTGGGCACTGATAACAACATTCATGAAGACTGGTGCATTAATAACAGGATAGAAGCAAGATAGAATGTTTAACAGTCAGGGAGGGTGTCCAAGGATGGGACAATTTTCATTGAAACAAATTGATCCAATGATTCCCATCATATTGTGTGGAAATCGGAAGCTGGTGGACCCAATCGATCTTGAATCTGCAGTAAGCTGCAATTTTTCCACCAAATGCAATCTTTCAATGCGATTTTAATGATCAAATTGTACATAAAATGTGCCATTTGTGAAGGCAATCGATAAGGAATAATTCTTTGGTTGATTGCTTAATAGGATATTATCATTCCGAAAGTTGCCTTTTTTGATCGGATTTGAAGAAAGTCTGCCATGGGGATCAACATTCTGTAGCTAGACCACTGATATAAACTATTTAAAACCTTAACTTCAAAAGGACCTTTGTGTGCAAATATTGTCTTTAGCACCATTGTACAACTCTCCATGTATACTTAGAGAACAATGGCTGACACAGTGGTGGTCTCACTTGAAGGCTAACTAATCAGTCCTGTAAACACAGTACGTTTCAGATCACCATAATTAGAAACATGGTGGCCACAGTCCCTGGATAGCCTGATCAACATGTTTATCAGAGCTCCAGTTTTAGGAGAAATCTGTGCATCCGCTATCCCTGGGTCCAGTGTTGACCAATTTAACTGACACTCTTCAGATCATCACTTAGCATTGCTCCACTTTTATATTGTAAGTAGAGATGGGCCGAACTGTTCTGCCGGTGAATAGTTTGCAGTGAATAAGTCTGGGTGTTACCCTGGACTCCGCACTCTCCTTCACTCCCCACATCCAAAACTTCACAAAGTCCTGCAACTTCCACCTCCATAACATCTGCAAGATCTGCCCTTTCCTGACCTCTGCCACCACCAAACTCCTCATCCATGCCCTCATATTTTCCCGCCTTGACTACTGCAATGCCCTTCTGTCTGGTCTCCCTATGACCCGAACAGCCCCACTGCAGTCCATCATGAATGCGGCAGCCAGAATTATCCACTGCTCCCATTGCTCCACCACGGCAGATCCCCTCCTAGAATCCCTCCACTGGCTTCCTATCCAGTCCAGAATCAGATTCAAGATACTGTGTCTGACCTACAAATCTGTCCACAAAACCTGTCCAACCTACACTTCCGATTTTACTCAGAGATACACTACAAGCCGCTTACTCCGCTCCTCCAATGAACTTCGCCTGACCGCTCCCCTCATCTCCCAGTCCTATGCACGCCTCCAGGACTTCTCTAGAGCTGCTCCAACACTATGGAACTCCCTACCTCCACCCATTAGGGCAGCCCCCTCCTTCAACATCTTCAAGAAGGCCCTCAAAATTCACCTTTTCACTCTAGCCTACCCCAACCTAGATTGTAAGCCTTTGGGCAGGGTCCTCCTCCTGTGTCCTACCTGATCATGCACCCCCATTACTGTGAACCCATGCTAGGCATCTGAGTGAACCTAACTTGCCTAATCTCCATGCTCCCCTCCAGTGACTGACTAAGCATTACCTGGTACTCATACTGTGCTGTGTGATCTGGTTTTCTTGTATTCCTGTATTGTCATATTGCTGTATGTCACCCCTAAATATTGTCTGTAACCTAAACTAATGTCCAGCGCTGCGTAATATGTTGGCGCTTTATAAATACAATATATAAATAAATAAACAAGGGGTGTTCACATTTACACCCTATACTTTATAATGGAGCCAAACTTTGACCCGTCACCCCAGAGTCAGCATACACATGGCAGCCAATCAGCTATTCCTCCCGCCTGGACTGCCCCCACCTATCAGAAAGCCAGCACAGCAGCCATAGTGTTGTGGTTGTGGCTTTTGCCACCCCCGGCTTATATGCGGGTGAAACGTTTTTCCAGTTTTTTAAGGTAAAAGTTGGGGTCAGCTTATACTGGAGTACTTGTACCTTTTATTGTCTCAAGTGCACTAAGCTTCCTACAGATTGGTCATTTGCTGACCATTCAGTGTGAGAAGGGCCAAAAACATTATCAAGGACAACACTCACCCTGGAAATGCCCTGTTTGAGCTCCTTCCATCAGGTAAACAATTTAGATCAATCCGCACACACACAAACAGACTGAAAGGCAGCTTTTTCCCATCCGCCATAAACTTGATGAACTCTGAATCCTCTCTGAAATAATTAACACTGTGTACAAATTGTTTAAACATCTGTAATACCTGGCATACTTGTATAATTTCTTCTCTTCCTTGTTACTATCACTATGTTCCCTATATGCACCGTGGGGTTGTCATGAAAAGTAATTTTGTTGTGTTACACAATGACAATAAAGTTAATTGAAATTCACAGCACCCCTGAGGGGACATATCTGGCCTACACCGGAGGAGATCTTGGGAGGACACCATGTAATTTTCTTTCAACAGGTTAATTTCTCAACTATGACCCATCTACCCTGCCGAGGCCATAAGCAGTCTGTCAGGAAGGCTAAGCAATAAACTCACAACAATTATATAGGCGGTTGATTTTGGTGATGTCCATAGTGTTGAGTCCATCCGCGCCCCCCAGAACCATATTGGGGTCCATTCGAGCCACCATGGAAGGCTGTCTAGAGGTGTTGCTGAAAGCGTAGCTGTGAGGGAAGAATAAGAACCCATCACAAGGTCAGTCTTCAGAGTGGACAGCACTGCTGGTGCTATAAATACGCGGGGCAGACATGTAGTACTTACTTCCCATAATGCATCACTGAGTTGTAGTCGTACGGCATGCCAAAGCTGGTCGTGTTCACTGTGTCAAAGCTGCCAAGATGTTCTAAAGGAGAGAAAAAGAAATAACCGTCATTCAAAGGTGGGTGGGTCTTTAAGAAGAACTGTAATGTAGATTAGAACAGAATTAAACTGTCTGCTCGACAAAGAATGCAATATTAAATTCAAAAAAGTTAACAGACAGCTAAGAAAGGGCAGGAATAAAGTAGGTAAGACACTAGAAAGGTAATCAAATCTCGGATGCGTCTGGGATTGGTAGAATCTTTTCGAGATTTTATGAACAGCTGTATAACTTATAAAACCTACTAGAACCTCCCTCAACTTTTTTGAATAGCATTATGGGGGTAAAAATTAATCAGGAAGAAAAGGATGAGCTAGAAAAACCAATCGATGAAGAAGAATTTAACTTAGCGGTACAGGAAAATTGGGGAAATGTCCCGGGCCAGGTGGATAAAGTATGGAATTCTATAAGGCCTTTTCGAAAGAACTTGCTCCTACTTTCTGTAAATTGGTGACTGAAGAAGGGGAAACCACCTTCTCTAACGATAATAATAACGCAATTATTAATGTTATTCTGAAAGCTGGTAAAGAGGATATAGATTGTTCTCATTTTAGACCAATCTCCCTGATTAATAATGAAATATAAAAATTTACGCAAGAATACTAGCTATAAGAATGGAAAAAATATCCGATAGTATAATAAGTAAATCGCAAAGTGGCTTCAGAAAAAAAAGCACATTCAGGATGACATATACACATCCATTCATTTGATATACAAATGTAATAAAGATAAAAAAGAGGCAATATTAGTTACAATCAATGCTGAAAAAGGATTCAACAGAATATCTAGACCTTTTCTATGTGAGACAATCAAAAATTACAATATAGGAGAACAAATGTTGTTAAATAGAATCAAGAGGTTATATAAAAACCAAACAGCCCAGGTGTTGGTCAATGGAAAAGCGGCAGAAAAAATGTCAATAGCTAATGGGGTCCGATAAGGTTGTCCCTTGTCACCTATTTTATTTAATTTATGCATGGAGACCTTGATCACTGCCATCCAAAGTTCGGGGGGAGTCAAGGGCATTCAGTCTGGAGGTACAAACATTCAAATTATAGCATACGCAGATGGTCTGCTATTACCTTTAACAGATGCAGTAAAATCACTACATAATTGCAGAGAAATAATAAAGAGTTGTAGCAAAAGCTCTAATTTTAAAATCAATTAAAGAGACTCTGAAGCGAGAATAAATCTTGCTTCAGAGCTCATAGTTAGCAGGAGCACGTGTGCCCCTGCTAAACCGCCGCAATAGCGCCGCTAAACGGGGGTCCCTTGACCCCCAAACCCCCCACTGCGACACTTGGTCGCAGACTTGGTCGCTCCTGGAGGCAGGGCTAACGGCTGCAGCCCTGCCTCCAGTCGCGTCTCCCCGCCCCTCTCAGTGAAGGAAGACTGAGAGGGGCGGGGGAGAGGCGGAGATACGCGCTGACAGACGCGCGTGGGGCAGGGCTGCGGTGGTTAGCCCTGCCCCAACCAGGAAGCGCTCCCCCGCTGCACCGAGGGGATTTGGGGGATCAGGGACCCAGTTTAGCGGCGCGATAGCGGCGGTTTAGCAGGGGCACACATGCCCCTGCTATCTATGAGGTCTGAAGCGAGATTTATTCTCGCTTCAGACTCCCTTTAAGTCAAATCTAATATTTTGAATTTGGGGAGCTCATTACGTACACAAAGGAAAGTCCAATTAGAATGTAAGTACTTATGGAAGAGTTTGATAAAATATTTGGGGATTAATCTTTGTAGAGATGTACGAAAACTCTTTGCTGCCAATTTTAAGTCAGGTCTTATAAAATATAACAAAAAATTGGATAACTGGGATCGTTCTTTAATGAATTAGGTAGGATTGCGATAATCAAAATGGTTATTCTCCCTAAAATACTTTTTATGATGCAATGCTTGCCGATTGGCTTACCAAAGACATGGTTCTCTCATTTTAATAAGATCTTTCAGAACTTTATATGGTCTAGAACCAAAAGAAGAATTAAGTGAGTCTGTGTTCATGGATAGGGAACTGGCTAATGGACAGAAAGCAAAGAGTTGTGGTCAATGGATCATACTCAAAATGGGAGACTGTTAGCAGTGGGGTCCCACAGGGGTCTGTTCTGGGTCCAGTGCTCTTCAATTTATTTATTAATGACCTAGTAGATGCAGTAGTGAGCAATGTTGCTATTTTTGCAGATGATACAAAATTGTGCAGAATCATTAACTCTCAGGAAGATAGTGTCATATTGCAACAGGATCTGGATAGGATGGCTATATGGGCACATACATGGCAGATGAAATTCAATGTTGACAAATGTAAGGTCATGCATTTTGGACGTACTAATGGTCTAGCACCATACAAAATAAATGGGATACAGTTGGGGACATCAAACTTGGAGAAGGACTTAGGAGTACTCATTGACAACAAGTTAAATAATCGTACTCAATGCCAAGCAGCTGCAGCTAAAGCTAACAAAATTTTGGGATGCATTAAAAGGGAAATAAAAACTCGAGATGCTAGCATAATATTGCCCCTGTTTAACTCTCTAGTAAGGCCACATCTGGAATATGGAATTCAGTTCTGGGCACCACATTACAAAAAAGATATTGCAGTTTTAGAGCAGGTGCAGAGACGAGCAACAAAATTGATGCGTGGGATGGAAGGTCTCACTTATCGAGAAAGGTTAGATAAACTGGGTTTATTTAGTCTAGAGAAAAGACGCCTTAGAGGGGATCTAATTAACATGTATAAATACATCAGAGGGCAATATAATACCTTGGCGGATGAGCTTTTTGTCCCTAGGCCTTCTCAAAGGACTAGAGGACATGATCTGCGCATGGAGGAAAAACGTTTTAGCCATTTATTTAGGAAAGGGTTCTTTACAGTAAGAGTGATTAAGATGTGGAATGCATTGCCACAGGAAGTCGTTATGGCAAACTCTATACCTGCATTTAAAGGGGGCTTAGATGCTTTCCTTGAGTTGAAAGACATCCATGGCTACAATTACTAGGTAATGCCTAATGATGTTGATCCAGGGATTTTATCTGATTGCCATCTGGAGTCGGGAAGGAATTTTTCCCTTTAGGGGCTAATTGGACCATGCCTTGTAAGGGTTTTTTCGCCTTCCTCTGGATCAACAGGGATATGTGAGGGAGCAGGCTGGTGTTGTACTTTATACTGGTTGAACTCGATGGACGTATGTCTTTTTTCAACCAAAATAACTATGTAACTATGTAACTATGTAAAAATATAGCATTCTCTGTAGAGCCAAAAGAAGTGGAGGATTGGCAGCACACAACCTGTGCATATATTATAAGAGTATACATCTTACCAGGGTTATGGAATAGCGGATGTTATAGGCACAAGGTTCCTCCCGGCGATTATGGGCAATTTTGGAGATCAAAGCAGTTCCTGTGATTGGGGGTCCTGTGATTAGGGGTCCTATGACTGGGGGTCCTGCGATTGGGGGTCCTGTAAATGGGGGATCCTGCTATTGGGGGTCCTGTGATTGGGAGATCCTGTGATTGGGGGTCCTGTGATTGGGAGATCCTGCCATTGGTGGTCCTGCGATTGGGGGTCCTGCGATTAGGGGATCCTGCAATTGGGGGTCCTGTGACTGGGGTACCTCTTTCTGTGATGTTTTAGCAATGATTAGGGGTACCTGGAGAGATGTACTGTCTCCTCACGATGATGTAGTTGTCGCGGTCCATCCTGCTGTGCTCATGCACCATGCCCACAACGTGGTTGAGCTCATGCTGGATGACAGCATATGAGGTACAGGCACCCGGCTGCAGTGACAGAGTCTGGACTCCGCCCACCTTTCCGATGTATGACCAACAGCTGGAATAGACAAGGAGAGAAGTCAGGGATGGTGTATCGGGGCCCACAGCCAAATCCCATGAAGCAACGCACGCACTTTGTATGACATTTTGTGATAGCTTCAGGTGAACATGTGCCCCTCCCCTCCTGTGTGCAGGTGAGATTCCAGCCCCTTGCGCAAGCATCTCATTCTGTTCTATGGAGAGGGGAAGGGGAGAATGAGTAGGTGGTTTCCCCAAGTCACACATGCAAAAAGAACGTGCTGAAAATGTCTCATCCTGCTGTTGCAAATCTCCCAGCGGCATAGATTCCGATCCCGGCTCCAGGCCGTCGTGGACACACGGTTAAAGTGCAATCTGGCTATTGCTGGTGGCCAAATTACGCTGGTTTTTTTTCTTCCCAATTTGGGCTCCGTGTTTTGTCAGCTTCCAATTTACCAACTGAGCACTGCTATAGCCGAAATTCCCAATATAGTCTATGGCCGCGCCCAAATGTCTGATGACCTTTTTACCTGTCTCATCCCCCAATAGCTCACAGCAGCCACTACAGAACACCAACCTTTCCTATGTGGGTGGTTTGTGGTTTAGGAGTTTTTCCTCAACCTCTGGTCCTCTTCTACCAACAGGGACGTCACTTAAAGTAAGCCTCTGAGACCCAGAGCTAGAAGGGGATCCTAACTACTACTTAACTCCCTCCGATAAAGGGGACCATCCTTAAAGGGCAACTGTAGTGAGAAGACTATGGAGGCTGCCATGTTTATTTCCTTTAACCGGTTCAGAAACGCAGTGGCGAAAATCTCATGCATCCAAGCAACGTTCACCTCCCATTCATTCGTCTATAACTTTATTGCTACTTATCACAATTAATTGATCTATATCTTGTTTTTTCCGCTACTAATTAGGCTTTCTTTGGGTAGTACATTTTGCTAAGAATTATTTTTTTTCTGCATGCATTTTAACAGAAAGATTAAGAAAGAAATGAAAAAAAAATCATTATTTCTCAGTTTTTGGCCACTATAGTTTGAAATTTATATACGCTACCATAATTAAAACTCATGTATTTTATTTGCCCATCTGTCCCGGTTATTACCCCATTTAAATAATGTCCCTATCACAATTTTTGGTGCCGATATTTCATTTAGAAATAAAGGTGCATTTTTTCAATTTGCGTCCATCACTATTTATAAGCTTGTAATTTTAAATAATATTATAGCATACTCTCTTGACATGCATATTTAAAAAGTTCAGACCATTGGGTAACTATTTATGTTGTTTTTGTTTTGTTTTTCATTGTATTTTTTTTTTTATTTATTTTTTAATAAAAAATGTATGTGGGTAATTTTTGGTGTGGGAGGGAAACTGCTTATTTTAAATGTAAAATAATATTATTGTTTAATTAAAAATGTATGTGAGTGCAGTTTACTATTTGGCCATAAGATGGCCACAGTGAAAAAAGTCCTGGATGCGAACGATCTCTCATCCAGGAACTAAAAAGCAGAGGAGAAGTTTCCTGGGGGCAGAATTACCGCGCTCTCTGAATAGAAAGCGTTGGTATTTCTGCGGGGAAGTTAGATCGGTGAAAGGGAATTATATTCCCATTCACTGATCGGGGGGATAGCAGTGGGCGGCGGGAGCGCGCCCGATCGCGCGTACCATGCGGCGGGAGCAGCAGAGCCTATCTGGATGAGGAAGCTCATCCAGATAGGCCGAACTGGTTAAACCACTTCAGCCTTCGGTCTTTTTTCACCTCCCATTCATTCGCCAATAAATGTCTCACTAATTATCACAATTAATTGATCTATATCTTGTTTTTCCGCCACCAATTAGGCTTTATTTGGGTGGTACATTTTGCTAAGAATTCTTTTTTAATAGGAATAGTAAGAAAAAATGGGGGGAAAAAAGTATTTCTCAATTTTCAGCCAATATAGCTTTAAAATAATACATGCTACCATAATTAAAACCTATGTATTTTATTTGCCCATTTGTCCTGGTTATTACACCATTTAAAGGGAACCTTAACCGAGAGGGATATGGATGTTTTCTTATAAACAATACCAGTTGCCTGGCAGTCCTGCTGATCTCTTTGGGGCAGTAGTGGCTGAATCACAGACCTAAAACAAGCATGCAGCTAATCCAGTCTGATTTCAGTCAGAGCACCTGATCTGCATGCTTGTTGAGGGGTTGTGGCTAAAAGTATTAGAGACACAGGATCAGCAGGGGAGTCGGGCAACTGGTATTATTTTAAAAGGAAAAATCCATATACTTCTCAGTTTAGGTTCCCTTTAAATTATGTCCCTATCACAATGTGTGGTGCCGATATTTTACTTGGAAATAAAGGTGCATTTTTTCAGTTTTGCATCCATCACTATTTACAAGCTTATAATTTTAAAAATATTAATATACCCTCTTCACACGCATATTAAAAAAGTTCAGACCCTTAGGTAACTATTTTTTTTTGTTTAATTGTAATTAAAGTATTACATGTAATCCATCTTGCAGGAAATCCAGCATCAGACCTTCACAGGAACTGTGCGAGAAATTTGCCCACTTCTTCTCAGACAAAGTCTCCTCCATACGATCTGCCATTCAATTCACAGCCCCAGAAACCCATGCAGAGCCATATAACAGGTGCAAAAATAGCCTACCACCATGGTCTGATTTTAAGGTAATCACTGAAAAAGACATCGTGGATATCCTCTCAAACCTTCGCCAGACTACCTGCGATCTGGACCCTGGCCCCACTAAGTTCATGTTGAAATGCCCTGAACTATTTACACCGGCATTCCACAAAATAGTCAACGGCTCCTTACAAGAAGGGTGGTTTCCCTCTACTCTGAAAGAAGCAATCGTCAGGCCTCTACTCAAGAAACCATCCTTAGACCCAGATGCTCTAAACAGCTACCTGTCTCAAACCTCCCCTTTCTGGGAAAAGTTATTGAAAAGGCAGTCTACCTCCAACTTGAAGCCAGGCTCTCCAGAAACAACATCCTTGACCCTCTTCAATCTGGTTTCAGGAAATATCACAGCTGTGAAACAGCCCTCACCCAGATTTGCAATGATCTGCTCATTGCAAGAGACAAGGGTCAATGTTCCATCCTGATTTTGCTCGACCTCTCAGCGGCTTTTGACACAGCCGATCATGAAATCTTACTCAACAGGCTACAAGAGTACTGTGGCATAGATGGCATTGTTCTCCGGTGGTTCAACTCCTTCCTGGCTGGCAGAACACAAAGGGTAGCCTTAGGGCCCTTCCTCTCCAACCCTGTACCACTAAAATACGGTGTACCTCAGGGCGCAATATTATCCCCTTTACTGTTCACCATATACATGCTGCCACTTGGAGAAATCATACAAAAACATGGCCTGACATATCATTGCTATGCTGATGACACCCAGCTATATTTGTCATTCAAACCTGATGTCACAGACCCTACTCCACAAATAAACACATGCTTAGCTGAGCTTCAGGAGTGGATGAATAATAATTGGCTAAAACTTAATGCTGACAAAACTGAGGTTCTTGTTATCGAGGGCCAGGGCTCAACAGCAAAGCAGCTCCAGTCTCAACCAACACCGCTAAGGATAGGGAGCTCAGACCTGAACAACTCAGACTGTGTGCGCAGCCTGGGAGTACTGATTGATGGGAAATTAAGCTTCAGGAATCAAATCTCAGCTGTTGTGAAACATTCCTTCTTTCACCTAAGGAATATTGCAAGGATTAAACACCTAATTCCTTCAGAGGATCTTCCAACCCTAGTTCATGCCTTCGTCACATCAAGGTTAGACTACTGCAACGTCGTCTACACAGGCCTGCATAAGAAAGACTTACGCCGCCTGCAATTAGTACAGAATGCCGCCGCAAGGCTGTTAACGAGCCAACCCCGCCATTGCCACATAACACCAACCCTGAGCTCACTCCACTGGCTACCGATAAAATGGAGAATTCTGTTTAAGATTGGCTTACTGACATTCAAATCCTTGCACAATCTGGGCCCTGGATACCTGAAGGACTTGTTGCAACTACATCATACCCCCCACAATCTTAGATCAAAAGGACGTAACACCTTGGTCACCCGCAGAGTCCACCTCAAAACCTTTGGAGACAGATCATTTTGTCATGCTGCCCCTACACTTTGGAACTCCCTGCCACTCCCAATCAGGACAGCCCCATCCCTGGAAGTATTTAAGTCTAAACTGAAAACCTACCTTTTCAGTCTGGCATTCATGAACATCTGACTATCTCCTCTGTAACACAACCCAGCCTGAAACCCTGTATTAATCTGAGACACAGCTATGCGCTTTGAGTCCTATGGGAGAAAAGCGCTTTACAAATGTTATTGTATTGTATTATTGTATTCCATAATTAAAATCTACGTATTTTATTAGGCCATTTGTCCCGGCTATTACACCATTTAAATTATGTCCCTATCACATGGTATGGCACCAATATTTTATTTGGAAATAAAGGTGCATTTTTCAGCTTTGCGTCCATCACTATTTACAAGCTTATAATTTAAAAATAATAGTAATATACCCTCTTCACTTGCATATTAAAATAAAAGTTCAGGGGGGGGCGTGTCCGCCGCGCAGTCACGCTGGACGTGTAGTTCCCGAGCTCTGCAAAGAGATACCACTAAAGCGGCCAAAAAGCACTCCAGAGTGGGAGATTCTTTCTCTAACCTACACCACAACATGTCGGAGACACCGATGGACATGGAGGCCACCATGAAGCGGAAGAAGAACCAGACAAAGCTGCACAAAATACCGGAGATATTTGCAGGCATGCAGGCCCGGGTTAACAGCAAAGATGGCGGAGGAGGAAGGAACACAGCGGCAACAGCGGCCACAAACAACACGGATTCCGGAGGAAATCAAGCGAACTCACCCTCTGCAGACCTCCCAGGAGACTCCTCATCAGATTCTGGCACTCCGACGTCCAGAAGCCCAGTCAAGTCCAAACTGAAGCTCTCAGCTCCCGGGGATGAGGTAAGCCCGACAGCCATCTTAACCTCTCCCCCCCCTGAGCAACATACACCACTAGAAAGCTTCCCTGCTTCCGAGCAAAACATCACGCAGGCTTACCTCAAAGAACTCCTGATCACACTAAAATCCTCCCTCTCAGCAGACTTTTTGCAAGTAACAAACCACCTACAGCATTCTATAAACGTCCTTGGTGACAGAGTCGCCACAGTCGAGCAGAGTGTAACACTACTAACCACAGAACACAACAAGGCAGTAGATTGCTGGGAAGATAATCAACAGGAGATAGCCTGGTTAAAACAAAAGGCAGCCAATCTAGAAGACCGGAACAGAAGAAGCAATTTAAAATTCAGGGGAGTAGACGAGTCTGTACAGCAAGCACAGTTAAAGGAGTATATTGGATCCTTAGTCCAAAAAGTTCTACCTCACCTATCAGATATAGAGAGGTCAATTGAGAGAATCCACAGACTCCCCAAACCGCAGCATCTTCCGGATAGTGTCCCTAGGGATGTGATATGTAACTTCCAATTCTACCACACAAAAGAAAGTCTTCTACAGCACATTAAGAAGCACGGATCCCTCCCGGACCCATATAAAGGGATTACTCTGTACTCAGACCTATCACAGGCCACCCTTACCAAAAGGAGGTCCCTAAATCCGATCACTAGAATCTTAAGAGAAAATAAAATTTTATACCACTGGGGCTTCCCAACTAAACTACTGGTCCCCAGAGGAGGGAAAATGATATCTATCCAAGCGACTGAAGACGGATATAAACTCTTATCCTCATGGGGCCTGCAATTCACCAAAGACACCCCTAAGCTCCAGCGACACCCACCTACCACAAAAGTCCCACAAAACTGGCAAGTAGTATCCTAATCGGTATCTCAGGGCTCAATTAAGCCAACCTGATTATATGCTGATGTCAATGATCACATCCCTATCCTGGGCTCTGTGTCATTTTTTCCCCCACCAGGGAGACTACTTCTCCTACCGAGATCACCCTGGTAAAAAGAGTTCAGCTCAGATTGTATATAGACACTCACTTCACCAACCGTGTACCTTGATGCCCTTTAAGAAAACATCACAAAGAAAGTCGTTTTCCTCCCCCCCTCCCACTTCCTTGGAGCGTTTCTGGACTATCATTATCATTCTATCCTCGCTACAATGGTGGATGTTTGGAACCTCTAAAAGCATAAGCTCCACACAAGATGGTGACCCTTACCTCTATTAACGCCAAAGGTCTTAACACGCCAGCCAAAAGACATTGCTTATGGAAAGAAGCATCTCGCCTTAAAACGGACATACTTTTTGTCCAGGAAACGCATTTCATGGACACCAAAGCACCTCCTTGTTCTCACCTAGTGTTGGGCGAACATCTAGATGTTCGGGTTCGGGCCGAACAGGCCGAACATGGCCGCGATGTTCGGGTGTTCGACCCGAACTCCGAACATAATGGAAGTCAATGGGGACCCGAACTTTTGTGGTTTGTAAAGCCTCCTTACATGCTACATACCCCAAATTTACAGGGTATGTGCACCTTGGGAGTGGGTACAAGAGGAAAAAAAAATTAGCAAAAAGAGCTTATAGTTTTTGAGAAAATCGATTTTAAAGTTTCAAAGGGAAAACTGTCTTTTAAATGCGGGAAATGTCTGTTTTCTTTGCACAGGTAACATGTTTTTTGTCGGCATGCAGTCATAAATGTAATACATATAAGAGGTTCCAGGAAAAGGGACCGGTAACGCTAACCCAGCAGCAGCACACGTGATGGAACAGGAGGAGGCGCAGGAGGAGAAGGCCACGCTTTGTGAGACACAACAACCCCGGCCTTGCATGAGGGCAAGAAGCGTGCGGATAGCATGCTTTGTACCGCCATGCAGTCATAAATGTAATAAAGATAAGAGGTTCCATAAACAAGGACCGGCAACGCTAACCCAGCAGCAGCAGCAGCAGCACACGTGATGGAACAGGAGGAGGCGCAGGAGGAGAAGGCCACGCTTTGTGAGACACAACAACCCAGGCCTTGCATGAGGACAAGAAGCGTGCGGATAGCATGCTTTGTACCGCCATGCAGTCATAAATGTAATAAAGATAAGAGGTTCCATAAACAGGGACCGGCAACGCTAACCCAGCAGCAGCAGCACACGTGATGGAACAGGAGGAGGCGCAGGAGGAGAAGGCCACGCTTTGTGAGACACAACAACCCAGGCCTTGCATGAGGACAAAAAGCGTGCGGATAGCATGCTTTTTACCGCCATGCATGCAGTCATAAATGTAATAAAGATAAGAGGTTCTATAAACAGGGACCGGCAACGCTAACCCAGCAGCAGCAGCACACGTGATGGAACAGGAGGAGGCGCAGGAGGAGAAGGCCACGCTTTGTGAGACACAACAACCCAGGCCTTGCATGAGGACAAGAAGCGTGCGGATAGCATGCTTTGTACCGCCATGCAGTCATAAATGTAATACAGATGAGAGGTTCAATAAACAGGGACCGGAAACGCTAAACCATCCCAGATGTTCATTGGTCATGTTACTTGGTTGGGGTCCTGGAGTGTTGCGTAGTCGTTTCCAATCCAGGATTGATTCATTTTAATTTGAGTCAGACGGTCTGCATTTTCTGTGGAGAGGCGGATACGCCGATCTGTGACGATGCCTCCGGCAGCACTGAAACAGCGTTCCGACATAACGCTGGCTGCCGGGCAAGCCAGCACCTCTATTGCGTACATTGCCAGTTCGTGCCAGGTGTCTAGCTTCATGCCCGGTTTCAGGTCCAGCGGTGCCAGCCACAAATCTGTCTGTTCCTTTATTCCCCTCCAAATTTCCTCCCCTGTGTTCTGCTTATCCCCAAGGCAGATCAGCTTCAGCAACGCTTGCTGACGCATGCCAACAGCTGTGCTGCACTGCTTCCACGATCCTACTGCTGCTGGTGCTGGGTTAGCGTTTCCGGATGAGGTACAGCTTTGAGATGCGTTGGAGGAGAAGGAGTCAGAGAGGTAGGTGCTGCTGTTGTTATCCAGTGGGAGGGACGGCGGTGCAGCTGTTTGCGGCGTGGGCAACACCCGCGCCGTAGCAGGTGAGGAATCGCTGCCAGGCTCCACAAGGTTCACCCAGTGCGCGGTAAGGGAGATGTATCGACCCTGGCCGAACGCACTCGTCCAGGTGTCAGTGGTGAGGTGAACCTTGCAGGCAACGGCATTCTTCAAGCTTCGGGTTATTTAGCTGACCACGTGCTCATGCAACTCAGGCACTGCAGAGCGCGCAAAGTGGTAGCGGCTGGGAACCACGTAACGTGGGATGGCCACTGACATCATGCCCTTGAAGCTGTTTGTCTCCACCACTCGATATGGCAGCATTTCGCAGGCCAGAACCTTGGCTATGCTGGCTGGCTGTTACTGCCACGGCCCGGGGGTCATTTGCTGGCAATTTCCTCTTGCGCTCAAACATCTCAGAGACAGACAACTCAACCGTAGGGCTGCACACCGAAGGGCTGTTGGTTGTTGTGTTTGATGAACACTGGGAGACCTCAAGAGCACTAGTCCGGAAAGTGACAGTGTCAGCATCGTCTGATGTTTGTGAATGTTGTGAACCACGCAATGGCTGGACTACTGCTGCTGCTGAGGCGGGTCTGGTGGTGAGTCTGGTGAACCCAAGGGAGGCAGTGTTGCTGGTGGTACCCTGTCCTGCCGCGTTTGCCCACAGTGTGGGATGTTTGGATAGAATGTGGCGGCTCATGCTGGTGGTGGAGAGGTTGTTAATACTTTTCCCCCTGCTCAGGCGGGTCTTGCACACCTTGCAAATCGCCATGGTAACATCCTCAGTGCAGTCTTCAAAGAAAGCCCAGACTTTGGAGCACCTGCCTTGCTGGCGATTTCTGTTTGCGCCTCTTTTGCCTCTCACTTGAACCATGCTTGCGGTGCCTGAAATTGCGCGCCGCCTACCTTGTGGCACAAGGCGAACTCGTGCAGCAGTGGGTTCCTCAACAGACTCATCTGTGCTGCTGCTACGATGGCGATGTTCTCGTTCACAAACAAAATCTGGGTCTATGTCCACATTGTCCATACCCTCCTCTTCCATCTCCTCAAACTCGTCATATGTCATTGTGGGGGGCCGCCGCCGTGGAGTAGAGCTCCCCAGAACAACCTCTGCGCAGCTCACTCCAACGTCGTCTGGTTATCTGGCAGTTGTGTGCGTGGTGTCGCTGCCGGTTGTGTCAGCTTTGTGCCCACTGGCTCCTTGTAACTGGCTGAGGACTCGGACCTCGTGCGTGATGTGCTGGTGCTGCTTAACCCACTGCTGGACGCTTGAGAGGTCATCCAAGTAATTATCTGGTCCTGTTCTTTTGGATCTGTGAGGGTTGTTGTCCTGGACAACATGGGCGGTATTGAGTGGGTTTTCTTGGGTGCTCCCCTGTGGCCTGTACGTGAACCGTCAGGGGAAACACCTCTTCCCTTGCCCCTCCCTCTTTCACCGGATTTCTTCCTCATTTCACTTATCCTTAAAGTACACGCTGACTGGCAGCAGTACAGTGGCAGTACAGAAATGCTATACAGTGGTGGGTGAGCGGTGTACCACTTTTGTCAGCAGCGACACAGAGCACAATGCTATACAGTGGCGGGTGAGCGGTGTACTACTGTTCCCAGCAGACACAGAGTGGAAGTAAACACAATGCTATATAGTGTGGCTGAGCCGTGTACACAGAGTGGCATTAAACACAATGCTATATAGTCTGCTATATAGTCACCCCGAACAGGGTGATGTTCTGCAGAACCCGAACAGTGGCAAACACTGTTCGCCCAACACTACTGGGAGGGAACGCAGATTTTAGTACCTAAACACACGATACAACATGTTTTCCGGGGTCAGACTCTGAGGCACATACAGATGGTCCCGATCATCATCCTCATCATACAACTCTTCTCCTGAGTCTGACCCACCCACCACCTCTGCCACCCCAACATCCCCAGACACAGACCCCTCATCGTCCTCAACATTAACTTGGGATGCTGGCCTGAGCCAGACCTCCTCCTCCACATCAGGCCCCATCATCTCCTCAATGGCAGCCCTCATTAATCGCTCTGGCGCCGGACCGATGGACACAACGTTCTCCTCCGGGGAGGGCTGCTGCTGACCACTGGCTGCTGGGGTGGATGTTATAGCTTGCGTGGGGCGTTGGCTGTTGCTGTTGTTGGGAGTGCTGCTCACAGCGGAGGTCTCTGGGGAACTCATGTTGAGCTCATATAGTGGTTGACGGTGAGTGGAGTATTACTGATCCCAGCAATATACACACTGACTGGCAGAGTACGCAATGCTATATAGTGTGGCTGAGCGGTGTACACAGAGTGGCAGTAAACACAATGCCATATAGTCTAGCTGAGTGAGCGGTGTACTACTGTTCCCAGCAGAATCAGAGTGGCAGTAAACAATGGTATATAGTCTGGCTGAGCAGTGTACACAGAGTGTCAGTAAACAATGGTATATAGTCTGGCTGAGCAGTGTACATAGAGTGTCAGTAAACAATGGTATATAGTCTGGCTGAGCGGTGTACACAGAGTGTCAGTAAACAATGGTATATAGTCTGGCTGAGCGGTGTACACAGAGTGTCAGTAAACAATGGTATATAGTCTGGCTGAGCGGTGTACACAGAGTGTCAGTAAACAATGGTATATAGTCTGGCTGAGCGGTGTACACAGAGTGTCAGTAAACAATGGTATATAGTCTGGCTGAGCGGTGTACACAGAGTGTCAGTAAACAATGGTATATAGTCTGGCTGAGCGGTGTACACAGAGTGTCAGTAAACAATGCAATATAGTCTGGCTGAGAGGTGTACACAGAGTGTCAGTAAACAATGGTATATAGTCTGGCTGAGCGGTGTACACAGAGTGTCAGTAAACAATGGTATATAGTCTGGCTGAGCGGTGTACACAGAGTGTCAGTAAACAATGGTATATAGTCTGGCTGAGCGGTGTACACAGAGTGTCAGTAAACAATGGTATATAGTCTGGCTGAGTGGTGTACACAGAGTGTCAGTAAACAACGGTATATAGTCTGGCTGAGCGGTGTACACAGAGTGGCAGTAAACACAATGCTATATATAGCGTGGCTGAACGAGGTGCACAGTGGCAGTACACACAATGCTATATTAGTCAGGCTAAGCCGTGTACACAGAGTGTCAGAAAACACAATGCTATATATAGCGTGGCTGAGCGAGGTGCACAGTGGCAGTACACACAATGCTATATATAGCGTGGCTGAGCGAGGTGCACAGTGGCAGTACACACAATGCTATATTAGTCAGGCTAAGCCGTGTACACAGAGTGTCAGAAAACACAATGCTATATATATAGCGTGGCTGAGCGAGGTGCACAGTGGCAGTACACACAATGCTATATATAGCGTGGCTGAGCGAGGTGCACAGTGGCAGTACACACAATGCTATATATAGCGTGGCTGAGCGAGGTGCACAGTGGCAGTACACACAATGCTATATATAGCGTGGCTGAGCGAGGTGCACAGTGGCAGTACACACAATGCTATATTAGTCAGGCTAAGCCGTGTACACAGAGTGTCAGAAAACACAATGCTATATATATAGCGTGGCTGAGCGAGGTACACAGTGGCAGTAAACAATGCTATATATAGTGTGGCTGAGCGAGCGGTGTACTACTGTTCCCAGCAGCGACACACAATGACTGGGGGGGACCCTGGCTAGCGTGGCTGGAGAGCGAACTACCCTGCCTGCCTACCCAAAGCTAAACCCACCACAGACAAATGGCGGAGATATGACGTGGTTCGGGTATTTATTTACCCGAACCACGTGACCGTTCGGCCAATCAGAGCGCGTTCGGGCCCGAACCACGTGACCCGTTCGGCCAATCACAGCGCTAGCCGAACGTTCGGGGAACGTTCGGCCATGCGCTCTTAGTTCGGCCATGTGGCCGAACGGTTTGGCCGAGCACCGTCAGGTGTTCGGCCGAACTCGAACATCACCCGAACAGGGTGATGTTCTGCAGAACCCGAACAGTGGCGAACACTGTTCGCCCAACACTATTCTCACCCTAACTTTCCACAGGTAATATACAACAACTTCTGTAAGAAGAAAAGGGGATTATTAGTAGCCTTTCACAAAGACTTGGACATAAATATTATCTCCACGGACAAAGACACTCAGGGACGATACCTTCGGATCACCTGCACCATCAACAAAATCCCCTTTACCCTACTCAACATTTATGCCCCAAATACAGGCCAACTCAAGTTCCTTAGAAACATCCTCTCCAAAACCCGTGATTTAAAACACCAAGCCTTGATTATAGGCGGCGACTTCAATCTAATAGCAGACACAAAACTGGACACTTCTAATAAACATGCCAAACCCTCCACAGGCTTCACCTCACTAGCCAACAAATGGGACCTGTATGACTCATGGAGAATCTTACATGGAAGAGAAATGGACTTCACCTTCTTCTCCCAAGTGCACCACTCCTACTCCAGGATCGACTATTTTTTGATCAATAGATGGCTCCTACAAAGAATGGCGGACTCAACCATTCAGCCCATTACCTGGTCTGACCACTCCCCCATCACCTTAAAAGTGGACCTCTTAGCCCCCCCTCGGTCCAATCCCCCCTGGAGGCTGAACAACGCCCTCCTCCTCCCAGAGATCAACAAAAAAAGAGATTCTAACTAATATACAGGAATATTTCCAAATGAATGAAAGGACGGAAGTTGGAACAACTACAGTCTGGCTAGCCTTTAAGGCGGTTATTAGGGGCCTCCTAATAAAACTAGGAGCACGCACTAAAAAGCTTAAGGATGCAGAATTTAATAAGGTTCTCACCCTAATAAAAGAGGCTGAAGCAGCCCATAAGCTTTCTCCCTCCCTTTCTGGTGAACGAAATCTCTTTACGCTAAAACAGAGACTAAGAGAATTCCTAACTGCAGAATATGAAACTAAGATTCACAGACTGAAACTTTCTCACTACCACCAGCACAATAAAGCTAGCCCTATGATGGCCAAGCTTATACAGCATAAGCAATCCAAAGCAAAAATAGCCAAAATAGTTCATCCTTTCTCTAAAAAGGAACTGAACAACCCACAAGATATTGCAGACGCATTTAGCGACTTCTATAAAGAGTTATACAATCTTAAAGATGACAAGCAAACACCTCAACCCACACATCAAACTATTTCAAAATTTCTATCTGCAATCAGCCTCCCAAAAATTTCAAAACAACAGTTAGACTCCCTCAACTCCCAGTTTTCAGTCTCTGAAGTACTCACCACCATAATGAAATCTAAATCCAACAAAGCCCCTGGCCCAGATGGCTTCTCGAATGAATTCTACAAGACATTCGCTCCTTATCTTGCCCCCAAACTGACTAAATTATTTAATGAATTCTCACAGTCAGGCTCAATACCCTCCGAATTCACCAAAGCTATCATAACGGTAATCCCCAAGCCAGGGAAAGATCAGACAAATACTTCCAACTTCCGTCCTATCTCTTTATTGAACTGTGACCTAAAAATGTATGCCAAGCTCCTTGCTAACCGTTTATTTGACATGTTACCTGATCTACTGGAGTTAGACCAAGTGGGTTTTACAAAGAGCAGACAGGCGGCAGATGGAACCAGGAGAATTCTCAATATTCTTCACTCGGGTGGGCCTGGATCGGAGGCCTTCTCTGCTTCTGGCTTTGGACGCAGAGAAGGCCTTTGACAGGGTCCACTGGGGATTCCTGAGTGAGGTCCTGAGGAAATTTGGGTTGGAAGGGAGAATCCATCAAGCCATCATGGCACTTTATAAAACCCCATCTGCAAATGTAAATGTGTCTAGATTTCTATCAAAACCATTTGAAATCACGAACGGAACTAGGCAGGGGTGCCCGCTCTCCCCCCTTATCTTCGTCCTTGTCATGGAAACCCTGGCTGAAACCATTAGAACTAATCCAGAGATTAAAGGTATCCCCTCGGGCAAGTCATCCCCCAAAATCAGCTTATTTGCTGATGACGTACTCTTATCCCTCACAAATCCCCTCTCCTCCCTTAAGCACGTCTGCCAGACCCTATCGGACTTCTCTAAAGCCTCCCTTTATAAAGTCAATGAAGCTAAATCATCCATGCTCCCGATCCAACTCCCACAAGCCCAAAAACAACAAATCTCCAGAATGTATCCCTTCCCTTGGGCAACTAAACATATTTCATACCTGGGTATATCAATCCCAGCAACAACCAAGGAGATATATACATCTAACTTCCCCAGCCTCCTATCTAATATAAAAACAGACCTTACACACTTATCCAAATTCGAATTCTCAATGATGGGAAAGATAGCTGCATACAAAATGGCAGTATTCCCCAAAATCCTATATTACTTTAGAACCCTCCCTATCAAGATCCCAACGTCATTCTTTAAAGAATTAAATAAAATAATATCTCACTATTTATGGGGGAAAAGTAAGCACAGACTCTCCCTATCCACATTAATGACCCCGGCCCAAAAAGGAGGCCTTGGCCTTCCTAACCCCCAACTTTACTACTATGCGTCCATATTAGATATGTCCCAATTTTGGTCCCCTAATGCTCTAGAAAAGTACTGGGTCAATCAAGAATCACAGTACAGTAAGACTCAATTACTGAACTCGATCCTTCTCCCTTGGGGCAACCTCCCAGTCAAACCCACATCCCACCCTTTAATAGAACCCACACTTTCAGCTTGGAATTATGTGAGAAATAATACCTCTCACCTACCCCAAGGTAAATTCATCAATACCCCTATTCAAGCCCTTCAAGCAGCAATACCAGATTTAAAATTAACTAAATGGGTAGCAGCCGGAATTCTTCACATTGAAGACATCCATGAGTCCAAAATATTGCCTTTCTCGTATCTGAAATGGAAATACAAACTTCCAATCTCAGAAATGTTCACATACATACGGATCGCAAATTTTCTTTCCATACATAAACCCCAAAAAATTATACTCCACACAGATATTTGGAATTTTCTATACACAGACAAATACAGGAGAGGTGGCATTTCCTTCTGGTACAAATTACTTACTGCAGATAAACCCTCTCCATTACTCAAACACTTAAAAACATGGGAACAGGACCTTGGGATACCCCTCCCAATTAAAGAAATCTTTACATCACTAACACTAATCAAGAGACACTCCAAATGCCTATCCCACGCGGAAACAGCCAGGAAAATTATCTATAAATGGTATCTATCTCCCTGCTCACTTTCCAAAATGTCAATTAAACACTCCCCGGATTGCTGGAGAAACTGCAGCCAATTGGGCTCTACCTCACACATACTATGGTTCTGTCCAAAATTGACTCCCTTCTGGAATCAAATAGCATACCTACTCTCAGCCATAACCGGCATGACAACCCGCATGACGCCCCAATTAGCTCTATTCTTGATCAGCCTAGACCAATTTCCACCTGAACTACATCTGGTCGTTACCCACATCATATGCGCAGCGAGACACTTAATACTAAGCAGCTGGAAACAAGCTAATATCCCTACCATAACACAACTACTAAACCTCGTAGACCAAAACCTCAAAATGGAATACTCGCTTAGGCTAAGACAGAACCATAGCAGCATATGGAGAAGCAAATGGTCCTTTGACTGGATGACCTTCCTACAGTAACTCTAATCACCAACTCCCATTGAATAATCACTAATAACCTAATAAAGGAAAAGTCCTTCACCCACCATATAAGCCAGAAACCCCTAGCTAATCCCCTCCAGTCCCTCTCCCCCTTAAGTTCCGGCCGACGGACTTTCTTTACCATAAACTGTATGCCCCAGTCAGGTTGATTGAAGACTGAGGCCTCTACAGATCAGACCCTACAACAACGAGGCTCTCATCGATACACTACACTGTGTTGTTACTTTCCTAACACCTTACTTATATAACTAACCTAGTTCATGTTCATGTTCATGTATTATGCAAGTTGAACGCTTTCATTATAACCCATGCTTAGTGAGATTACAAATGTACCTTTGATGGTTGTATGACAATACCCTGTACTAACCCAAGATGGCTCTTCTAGAGCAAACAACTGTTCACCTATTCTCTTCAAGATGTTAAGAGACTTGTTAGTCATGTTTAAAATGCTAATAAAAAGATTTACATAAAAAAAAAAAAAAAGTTCAGACCCTTAGGTAACTATTTATGTTTTGTTTTTTTTGTAAAACATTTTTTTGTAAGTATTTAAAAAAATGAATGTAGATGTAGTTTTACTATTTGGCCACAAGATGGCCTCAGTCATTTTTGTTCCCCTTCCTGTAAGCGAGCGATCATGCTTACAGGAAGTGAACGGATGATGTGAAACTTTTTCTTTCTTTAGAAAGCTTGTGACTTCTCATAGAAGCTGTCGGTCTTTCTAACGGGGACTTAGATCAGTGAATGGGAACTGTGTTCTCATTCATTGATCTCCGAGCTAACGGGGGGCATGCAGGATCGGCTGCGGGAGCGCGCAACAGCATGGCAGCAGCCTTTTGGCCGTAGCGGATAGTTACGTCCGAAAGGCTTAAATAGTTAAAGAGCTGAGTAAGGACAGGCTCTCCTCACCGGCCTTTATACTGTGGTTGCTCCTTGACACCCATTACCTTAATTTGTGTAATTAATCACTACACTATGTGGGGCACCTGAGGGTTCTGTATCTTTTTGTTTTTTTCTGAAAGGGTCTTTGGACTTCTATAGATGGCTTCCCACAATGCCACTGAATGAATTACTTAAATTTGAAAAATCCTCTTTATACAGTACAAGCCTAATACTTGTCCCAAGCAAAAGAATTGCAATAACAACAGGTTTTACCAGCCCAAATTTAAAATGCCTTTGTCAACCTAACTCATAGCCTGTGTGCTCTCCCAGAATCTGATTCCACGCTAAACTGATCAGCTGTTTATTTCCCACCTGATCCCATCTCTCGGAGAGAACAGCAAGTCTCGGTGTGGATTTCTCATCTCAGCATCTGTCTCAAGGAGGACACAAAGATCAGCCTCGCTCACATGGCGTTCCCCTGGTGCTCTTGCCCGCGCTGAGCGATTTATTTTTTTTTCATCAAATCGCTCTGCTCTGCGTGTTATAAGTGCTTTTGTAAGCGCTCTAGCAGAGAAATTATTTAAATCACTTCCTGACGTCGGTCAGGAAGTGACTACTTTGCCCCTGGGAATGAATAAATGCAATGTATTTATTTATTAAAGCGCTGGGGAAATCTCTATACAGAGCGCTTTTTCAAGCACTTTGCGATTTCCTTATACCTTCTATTCAGGGCAAATCGCCCTGAAAATGGTACATGCAGCGCTTTTGTTAGCGACAAGCAAATGGAACGCCCCAATGAGAACTATCTCATTGGAAAGCATTGTGTAAGTGCTTTTAGGGCGATTTGTACAAATCACCTGCGCTTAAAAAATCCACAAAGCCTCTAGTGTGAACGAGACCTTCCTGAGTGGATTTTTAGTGCAGATGAGAGAAATCTGGAACATACACACACACAATCAATCAATCACTTTATCCATCTCGCTTTCTCTGCTTCAGCCAAGATGCGAGGGATGAGCACACAGATTTTGCGATCGCGCTTATGTGGCCTGGAGCGTCCTGCACAGGAGCAGAAGTCCTGTGCCTGCAGAGAATGCTCGTGGCCATGGGAGAGCGACAGTGAGCGGCACGGCCATGTTCTCACGCAGGCGCAGAAGATGCCAACCTGGCGTGGTCGGCATCTGCAACGGAGGGGACCCCGGCCACTGACTGGGAGCAGAGCTGCGACGAGGGACAGATCGGCTGCCAGGGGCTGGAGGAAGCCCCATGTAAGTAGGTGTTTTGTTTTTTTAATCCCGGACCTGTCCTTTAAAGAGAATCTGTATTGTTAAAATCGCACAAAAGTAAACATACCAGTGCGTTAGGGGACATCTCCTATTACCCTCTGACACAATTTCGCCGCTCCTCGCCGCATTAAAAGTGGTTAAAAACAGTTTTTAAAAGTTTGTTTATAAACAAACAAAATGGCCACCAAAACAGGAAGTAGGTTGATGTACAGTATGTCCACACATAGAAAATACATCCATACACAAGCAGGCTGTATACAGCATTCCTTTTGAATCTCAAGAGATCATTTGTGTGTTTCTTTCCCCCTGCATCTCTCATGCACTGAAGTTTCAGGCTGCTCTTTTCTTTCTGCAAACAGCTTTGCCCTTGTTTGTAATTCCTCAGTATGTGAAAGCCCAGCCAGCTCAGAGGACGATTTATCCAGCTTGTAAAAGATAAGAGAGAAGAGAGAAGCTGCTCTAATCCTAAATAACACACAGGCAGTGTGCATACAGGGGCCTGGAAGGGGGAGTTCATAGCAGAACCACAACACTGAAGAACTTGGCAGCCTTCCAGACACAGGCTGACAAGTCTGACAAGAGAGAGATAAGTTGATTTATTACAGAGATGGTGATAGTAGAACGTGCTGCAGTAAGCCAGAACACATTAGAATAGCTTTTTGAACTTGTAGGATGATAAAAAACAGGATGCAATTTTTGTTACGGAGCCTCTTTAAGGAAAATGACTGAGAAGATTCTTTGCAAAAAAGTAAAATTTCTATGGGAAAATCTGGAAATTCTAAGCAAATTTGTAACTTATTAGGTACATACTATTTAACCCACTTCATTCTGTTTGGATGACTATAATTGTCCAGATAGAACCTTTTAAACTCTAAATGGTCGCATATTCGTGTCCAGTGTTACACACCAGCGAACGCTCACGCCGCTTGTTCCTGGATTGTTAAAAGGGAGCAAGTTTTCCCCGAGCCAATCAAAGTGCCTGTAATGAATGGACATGACTCCGTTCACAAGCCATGTTCATTCATAATAACGAAAGTAAGAAAAAAAAAATAAAACTGTAAAAAAAAAAAAAAAATACTTCCATGATAGTTTTTCCATCACCATGTGGCAAAAAAAATTGACAGGCTCAATACATTTTTCATAAAAAAAAATAATAAAATAAATCCGATAATTTTTTTTTCTTGTTTTCCCTTTACAATGCTCATAAAATAAATAATTACTGAAAACAAGTATTGCCCACAATTTGTGGCGAGAAGAACAAGATATATAGATCATTCAGGTGTGAGAAGCAGTGATAAAGTTATGGCCAAAGGAATGGGCGGAGCACTGACAGGGGAAAAGGGTTCTTAGCAGTAAGGATAAAATGGCCCATGGGCTGAATTGTTTAAGCGCATGTTATGGTTTGTGAGCAATAAATTAAAATTTGGTGATTTTGCGATGTAAACTTTGAATTTGCAAAATTCTGAATTCATTTGGAATTTCCTGCAAAATTTTGGAATTTCCTTAGATTCAGAATTTGGCAATTCCGATCATCCCTACACAATGGGCTTGATTCACAAAGCGGTGCTAACTGTTAGCACGCTTGTGAAAAGCACCTTATCACAGCTAAAAATCCTTAGCGCTCGCACGCAAAGTACCGCGCGCAAAGGGCAGTGTGCGCAAAACCTCACATCGGGGTGCGATGAAAACGGCGCACCCAATGCGCCTATAATGGCGCATTGGGTGCACCAAAAATGGTGCATGGGTGCGACGTTTAGGGCGCACCTAATGCGCCGTTACAGGCGCATCGGATGCACCGTTTTTGTCACACCCCGATGCAACGTTTTGCGCGCAACGGCCTTTGTGCGTGCAAGTTTTGAGCGCGGTACTTTGCGTGCGATCTGATTCAGCTTGATGCGTGCTAATTACTTATTACCCTGGTTAGCACGCCCAAAGCCTTTAGGCAAGCTAACTAGGTTAGCACCGGTTAGTGAATCAGGCCCAATATGTTTACATGGCAAGTGTGGACTTCACCTGTAGCTGGTTGATGACATATCCACTATTTACCACTGTTTCAATCATTTGGACAGCAGGGTTCTGTTAGCCCCCTACATGCCTGGCTTGTTGGAAAATCTCTCTCACCATTGACAATACCAGCAGCATTATTCCCGTGTATTATATTAGATTGTATTTGATAAGTTAGTTGTGGAAAGGTTGGGCTTACCCTGTGAGTGGCTGAATGCTGACACAGTTTGTCTCTGTTGTTTGTGGTATGAACTGTACACAAGTCATGGTGGCAAATTCCTCCATAGCCGTCTTCATGATAGCAGCATGTTCCAAACCTGGACCAAACAGAGTTATAGGAAAGTTCCAATTAACACTACACCATGGGTAGTATTGTTTTTCCCTAATTCTCAGCAGAGCTGTTTCCTCGAGGTCAGACTTCCAGGGCTACAGGCTGCAGTCCTTCCTGACAGCCTTGTCCCCGCCCCGCCCCTCCCAGTCAGAACTCTAATGGTGCCCATACATGGTACAATTTTTTTCATCCAATCTTACCATTCCTATGTAGTATAAAGGGGGCCCATACACATAACGATTTTCCCACCGATATACAGCAGATTCGATCACTGTGATCACGCTGACAGAACAATCGATTTCTGTCCAAAATCAATCGTTCCCGTCGATTCTCAACGATCCGTCCGTGCGGAATATTTTGCTTGATCGCCGGCAGGTCGGGAGGGCGTCGAAATCGGCGTTCGAATGCCCGAAGACCGACACAATACAGCGGCAATATATTACCTGCTCCGGCCGGCACAACTCCCCCGGTCTCCACCGTCTTCTTCTCCGCTCCGGGCTCCAGGGCTGCAGCTTCACTGAACTTCCTGTCCCGGCAGGAAGTTTAAACAGTAGGGCGCCGTCTACTGTTTAAACTTCCCTGGACAGAAAGAAGTGAAGCCAGCCGGAACCCAGAGCCCAGCGGAGAAGAAGACAGCAGAGACCGGGGGTCTCGCGCCTGCCGGATCAGGTAATGCATGAGGGGGGGGGGGGGTATGGTGGCAGCTTCACAGATTGTGAACGGTTTCAGGCTGAAATCAATTCACAATCTGTTTGCAGTAAAGGCAGCCATATGATCCCTCTCTGATCAGATTCGATCAGAGAGGGATCTATCTGTTGGTCGATCTGATGGCAAATCGACCAGTGTATGGCTACCTTCAGGCTACTTGCACACCAAGACGTTGCGTTAGGTGCTACGTTAAGGTCACATAACGTGCACCTAATGCAACGCATGGTGGTGCGGGAGAGGACGGTAGAGTGAGCCGCGTTAGGCGGCTCTATCCGTATAAAGTCTCCCAGAGTGGCGCTGATTGGCCGGCGGGACAACGTGATGCGGAGCGAGACACTCCGCATCACGTGGTCCCGCCGGCCAATCAGCGGCCGCCAGTGCAGTGAATATTAACTAGCCATGTGCGCGGCTACTGTAGCAGCATCTCCCCGCCTCCTCTCACCCCCCACTGAGCATGTGCAAACAGTCTAACGCGGCTATAGCCGCTCTAACGCCGTAGCATGCTGCACTTTCTGGAGAACGTGCAGCGTTACATGTAACGCAACGTGGGCTGTGTGAACAGCCCACTTGTGTTACATTGCTGTGCGTTGGGGGAGCGTTACAGGTGCACTAACGTGCGCCTGTAACGTCTTGGTGTGTAAGCAGCCTAAGGGTAAATTAAGTGAATATACTGAAAGGATAATTTAGGCAGTTCCCTCATATTACATAGAAATGGTAAGATTGGATGAAAAATTGTATCATATATGGGCACCATAAGCCTGCTGTAAACTCCTACAGCCCAAAGCATATTTAGTTACAGAAGTCTTGATTTAAAAAAAAATCCTGTAACCATACTATCCAGTAATCTGTCACTGAACACGTTTCATTCTGTTTTTCTTTTTTCATTTATTCTACACCAATTCTCCTTGAGAAAAACGGATGGAATGGCGTTCAGCTGATCTGACCTCTGGGGATGAGTGAGAAAAAATATCTCACAGCGAATGAGCAACGATTTTGCTAAAGGTGGCCACACACCATTAAGCCAAAACATTAGATTTTCCCATTTAAAAAAATATCGATTGTATAGGAAAAATGTACATTTTTTGTTGATGTTTGAAAAATTTGATTGAATTTCCATTTTTTTATATTTCTTATCGACCGTGGTGGAAAATTCGGATAATTTTTTTTCCAAAAACGTTTCTGTGATAGGTGGATATTATCTATGCATTGATTTTTTTTTATTTTTTTAGATTTTTCAATATTTTTTTTTTTCATAGTTTAGGGAAAATGAATGTAATTGCTGTGAAGATACATCGGTCATATCTCTTAAACGTTTCAAATTAATGGAATAGCCATCAAAAGATTGGCACAGAAGGAGGCACAAAGGGGAGGAGGCACCAAGGGGGACAGAAGGAGGCACAAAGGGGAGGAGGCACCAAGGGGGACAGAAGGAGGCACAAAGGGGGACAGAAGGAGGCACAAAGGGGGACAGAAGGAGGCACAAAGGGGGACAGAATGAGGCACAAAGGGGAACAGAAGGAGGCACAAAGGGGAGGAGGCACCAAGGGGGACAGAAGGAGGCACAAAGGGGGACAGAAGGAGGCACAAAGGGGGACAGAAGGAGGCACAAAGGGGAGGAGGCACCAAGGGGAACAGAAGGAGGCACAAAGGGGAGGAGGCACAAAGGGGGACAGAAGGAGGCACAAAGGGGGACAGAAGGAGGCACAAAGGGGAGGAGGCACAAAGGGGAACAGAAGGAGGCACAAAGAGGAGGAGGCACAAAGGGGGACAGAAGGAGGCACAAAGGGGGACAGAAAGAGGCACAAAGGGCAGGAGACACAAAGGGGAGGAGACACAAAGGGGAGAAGGCACAAAGGGGAACAGAAGGAGGCACAAAGGGGAGGAGGCACAAAGGGGAACAGAAGGAGGCACCAAGGGGGAACAGAAGGAGGCACAAAGGGGAGGAGGCACCAAGGGGAACAGAAGGAGGCACAAAGGGGAGGAGGCACCAAGGGGAACAGAAGGAGGCACAAAGGGGAGGAGGCACAAAGGGGGACAGAAGGAGGCACAAAGGGGGACAGAAAGAGGCACAAAGGGGAGGAGACACAAAGGGGAAAGAAAGAGGCACAAAGGGGAGGAGGCACAAAGGGCAACAGAAGGAGGCACAAAAGGGAACAGAAGGAGGCACAAAGGGGGACAGAAGGAAGCGCAAAGGGGGACCGAAGGAGGCACAAAGGGGGACAGAAAGAGGCACAAAGGGAGGAGGCACAACGGGGGACAGAAGGAGGCACAAATATTTTTGCAGTAGATATTTTCTTGAACTGCGCTTGCGCAGGACGCTCCCGATGCTGGGAAAGTACACAAGGACTCGTGCGCCCAGGGCTGCACAGGCACAGTGGCCGGCGACAGGCTCAGTCGCCAAAACTGAAACTGAGCCATGGAGGAGGACAGAAGGATCGTAGAGTACCAGCGCAGGCACAGGGCGACTGCAGAGGGCCTGAAAAAGCCACAGGTCAGTAAAACTGGCTTTTTTTGTACTCTTAAGTACCCCTTTAAGAATGGATTCAGGTTAAAAATGAACCTACAGTCCCTATCTCATTCGTTCACCGGGGACTACCGGTACCTGTAAATGAAAAACCATCATGAATAGAATAGTCTTCTGTCTTCTTCCCTGATCTCCTCTTCCCACTCCCGCTTACAAGACTTCTCTCAATTATCTCCCCTTCTCTGGAACACTTTCCCTCAACACATCCATCATTTACCCACACTTACTATTTTTAGGTGCAGTCTAAAAAACTCACCTCTTCAGGCAAGCATACTCTCCTACCTAGGACCCCGCCCACTAACCACCATTTCTACCACTCCACACACAGCTTCCCCTTACCTACTGTCCTATACCTTATATGTCTAGACTGGAAGGGCTTTTGGCTAGGGCTCTCTTCCCCTGGATGGAGTAATGGTTAAGGGCTCTGCCTCTGACGCGGGAGATCTGGGTTCCAATCTAGGCTCTGCCTGTTCAGTAAGCCAGCACCTATTCAGTAGGAGACCTTAGGCAAGTCTCCCTAACACTGCTACTGCCTATAGAGCGCGTCCTAGTGGCTGCAGCTCTGGCCTAACACTGCTACTGCCTATAGAGCTCCCCCTAGTGGCTGCAGCTCTGGCCTAACACTGCTACTGCCTATAGAGCTCCCCCTAGTGGCTGCAGCTCTGGCTTACACTGCTACTGTCTATAGAGCTCCCCCTAGTGGCTGCAGCTCTGGCCTAACACTGCTACTGTCTATAGAGCTCCCCCTAGTGGCTGCAGCTCTGGCGCTTTGAGTCCGCCAGGAGAAAAGCGCGATATAAATGTTATTTGTCTTGTCTTGACAATGCTGTATAATGGGTGTACATACCTCCCACCCCTTGTATAATATGTAGTTAATTTGTTGACTGCATTAGCAGTTATACCCTCTTGTTTTGTATCAGCTGTTGTATTGTTATACCCTGTATGCTATTGTACAGCGCCACGGAAGATGCTGCCGCTATATAAATGAACAATAATAATAATAGTCTTTACTTTAATGTTCGGTGGATTTTCCTGTGATCACATGTTACCCTCCCCAGGAAGCAGGAGTACAGACATGATCACCTGACTTAGATCAGATTGATCACGTTTCTCCACCAATTCCCTTTGAGAAGACTTTCTGCAGAATACATTAATATCACTGCTACATCAAGAAATATTGCACCTAAACCTAATGTCGTTACCGTGAAGGAATTGTGAGTGTGGAAGATTATCCGGGATGGGCAATACTCACTAAAACTGCCGGAAATCTTGTAAGGTATATAGACGATGCCAGTCCTGGATTTCGGCCACCTGCAATCACTGCACTGCACTTGCGCACTGCGCTTCCTGGGGACCGCTACATCTCCATATATGAGCAGATTACCAGATTCTGGGGGAAGAGCAGAAATAGAGAAATAGTGAAATACGGAATATATTAAAGTGAACCAGAGATGAAGCACCCTCATGTTTTTACCAGATATATCAGTGGGAACATTAGAGAAAACACCTACCCTGCTCTCTGTTTCATTATTCACTGCTCAGCCTGCTTGTTATCAACCCTGATAAAATCCCCAACTGAGCATTCAGTCTGAATTTGCTCAGGAATCATTATAGCTGAGTCATTGTAACAGAGCCACAAGGGGGCAGGCTTGGGCTTGAAAAGACCTCAGAGAACACAGACTCAGCTATAATGATTCCTGAGCAAAGCCAGACTGAATGCTCAGTCAGGGAGTTTATCAGGGCTGCTAACAAGCAGGCTGAGCAGTGAAGGATGAAACAGAGAGCAGGGTAGGTGTTCTCTAATGTTCCCACTAATATATATGGTAAAATACATGAGGGTGCTTCCTCTCTGGTTCACTTTAAATCAGAAAGATTAAAGCTGGTCAGTTCTTCAGTGTGGAAGAAGCAGAAGTAGAACAGAAACCAATGATACAAATAACCGGCTATAGAGGAAGAAGAAAGTCCCGGCTACACTGGCACACATGGAAAACTGATCCGTGGAACAAATCAGCGCTTAAAAAAGAACTGTTGCGAAAAGGGGGGAAAAATTGATACATTGCAAAGTGAGACATTAAAAAAGAGATGCAAGATCAAGAAATGATTGATATTCGCCATGTAATTTGTTTGATCCACAATCAGCCTGCAGGTCCTCATCTTTACTACTGGCAGAAATGAGAGATAACAGACAGCATCAACTGCCATTATCTATAACCCCTCCCCCCAAACAATGGGATAGACTAAAAGGGTGTGTTTTTTATGGATATACATATGCACAGAGGGAGATACTGGCTGTTTAGCAGTTGGAAATCACCAATTATTTCCCATAATGCACTGAGGCTCACAGGCAACAAACTGTCAGGATCATGACATCACACTGTGGGCGGGGGTTTTACCACAATATCAGCCATACAGCGCCCCCTGATGATCCGTTTGTGAAAAGGAATAGACTTCTCATGGGAAAGGGGGCATCAGCTACTGATTGGGATGAAGTTCAATTCTTGGTTACAGATTATCTTTAAATGCATCAGTTGTCCACCTTCAATGCTCTGTTCTGTTATGATCCACTAACGGTCCATCTTTTTGTGCCAGTGAGGCAGAAAACGCGAATTACTTAACAACTATATACCCAGCCCCAGGCCGCCCATGAGGCGGGGTGAGGCAGGTTCCTCAGGCGGCGGAAGTGGTGTGAGCGCCCGCCTGGCCACGGGTGGGGGGGGCTGCCGAGCTGGAGGGGGTAGCAGCCAGGATGGGGGAGCAGCGGACACAGCGGTAGGAAGGGGGTCGAACTTCCCCTCCCCACCGCTGTGCCTGCTGCCCCCCTTACTGGCTTCTACCCCCACCAGGCTACCTATACTGAGAGCAAGGGGGGGGGGGGCATCCTGACAAGTTTGCCTCAGACAGTAAACAGTCTAGAACCAGCCCTGTATACAGCATGTGAGGCTGGGGACCAATGCCCCTCCCAGCAGATGCAGGAAGGCAGAATGGGGAAAAAGTCAGGGGCGTAGCAATAGGGAGTGCAGAGGTTGTGACTGCATCGGGGCCCTTGGGCCAGAGGGGCCCTCCCTCCACTGCAGTATTAGCTTTCTCTTGGTTCTGTGCTCATAATAACCACTTCTATAGATACATTGAATAGTGGTAATCATTAACAAACTGTTCCCCATCCCCTTGTTGCATCTCTGACACTGTAGTTGCCATTAGCAGGTTTTGGTGCGCTGTATCAATTGTTATGTATAGAGTGCTTGGGGGGCCCCATTGTAAAACTTGCACCGGGGCCCACAGCGCCTTAGCTACGCCACTGGGAAAAGTGGATCAAACTAGGTGAAATATTGTATTTGCTTTTAGCCTCGTTTTATCCACTTTTGGGCACCTCTTCCCCCTCTGTGTATTAGTTACATCACATGCTGAGGGGGATCATATATTGTACAGTCTATGCTGATTGTAAAGATATCATCACATCTTGAGATGTATGGGCAGAATCGACCTAAAGGCAGATCTCTCTTTCATCAAATCTGATCGCAGAGAGATCTGTAACCCACAGGCCGATTCCAGATCAATTTCAGCATCAAATCTTTCGGAAATCAGCCTCATGACTCCGCCTCCTCGCCCCTCCCTGCCACTGTCTCCGCCCAGGTGCACAGGCATGACTGCTGCCCCTCAATGTCTGTGCGGTACTACCGAATATCAGGTGACTACCAAAATATTACAAGTGGGGCACGTGTGAAGGGCGGAGACTCAGCCAGCACTCGGGGGAAGCTTATAGGTTAAAAGCGCACTATGGCGAAAAATTTTAAAATTTCAAATATTTCCTAACATATACAAATAAGAAGTACGTTTCTTCCAGAGTAAAATGAGCCATAAATGACTTTTCTCCTGTGTTGCTGTCACTTACAGTAGGTAGTAGAAATTTGACAGAAGTGACAGGTCTTGGACTAGTCCATCTCTTCATAGGGGACTCTCAGGGATTTATTTATTTTCAAAAGCAGCCACTTAGTGAATGGCAGTTGCTCTGTCCAACTGCCAACAAACTGTGTAGGGAGCTGGGAAGCTGGCCAGCATCATTGTTTAAATCCTTTTTAGGGAATATCTTGATAAAGAGTAAAAGCCATGCTGAGAATCCCCTATGAAGAGATGGACTAGTCCAAAACCTGTCACTTCTGTCAGATTTCTACTACCTACTGTAAGTGACAGCAACATAGGAGAAAAGTAATGTATGGCTCATGTTACTCTGGAGAAAACGTACTTCTTATTTGTCTATGTTTGCACATATTTTACATTTTACAATTTTTCGCCATAGTGCCCCTTTAAGTATTTACATGCACTAACACAGGACATTTAAAATTTGGGGTTACAGCTGGAGGGAGTATTCCGTCGCAATCGTCGATAGTCACAATATTATACGCCGTTACCGCTGCACATCCGATCGACCACATCAGCCCGAGATTTCGCACCACATACATTGTCCATCTGACATGCTTGTTGCGGCAATGCTTTTCATCCCAGTTGATAATAATAATCAATTCAGATGGTCGATCGGCCGCAAAATCAACAGATGTCTCGGTAACCAGTGACACTGCGGTCTCTGTGCTCTGCCACACAATGCGCTGGCCAGAAAACTCAGCTTTTCAACACAAAGACAATTTTAATCTATGAGGACAAATTAGTGACAATTTCTCCTTACCTTTATTTGCCTCAATAATTGGGTCGAATAAATCCGTGTTTTCTGTAACAGGAAGACAATTAAATGTAAATGTACAGGAAATACTCTGCCTCTGACTTACTAGCAGCATCAGCAGATAATATATTAATCCGCCCTCCACACCATTATATGTGTCAGTGACATGACAGTCAGTGACATGACTATGTACTCTGTAATGTGCTGCAGAAGATGTCAGTGCTATATAAATACATAATAATAATATGGTAGGACATTACACTATGACTATGGTAGGATTAGAGTGTGAGCTCCTCTGAGGACAGTCAGTGACATGACTATGTGCTCTGTAATGTGCTGCAGAAGATGTCAGTGCTATATAAATACATAATAATAATATGGTAGGACATTACACTATGACTATGGTAGGATTAGAGTGTGAGCTCCTCTGAGGACAGTCAGTGACATGACTATGTGCTCTGTAATGTGCTGCAGAAGATGTCAGTGCTATATAAATACATAATAATAATATGGCAGGACATTAGACTATGACTATGGTAGGATTAGAGTGTGAGCTCCTCTGAGGACAGTCAGTGACATGACTATGTGCTCTGTAATGTGCTGCAGAAGATGTCAGTGCTATATAAATACATAATAATAATATGGTAGGACATTACACTATGACTATGGTAGGATTAGAGTGTGAGCTCCTCTGAGGACAATCAGTGACATGACTATGTACTCTGTAATGTGCTGCAGGAGATGTCAGTGCTATATAAATACATAATAATAATATGGTAGGACATTACACTATGACTATGGTAGGATTAGAGTGTGAGCTCCTCTGAGGACAGTCAGTGACATGACTATGTACTCTGTAATGTGCTGCAGAAGATGTCAGTGCCATATAAATACATAATAATAATAATATGGTAGGACATTAGGCTATGACTATGGTAGGATTAGAGTGTAAGCTCCTCTGAGGACAGTCAGTGACATGACTATGTACTCTGTACAGTGCTGCAGGAGATGTCAGTGCTATATAAATACATAATAATAATATGGTAGGACATTAGACTATGACTATGGTAGGATTAGAGTGTGAGCTCCTCTGAGGACAGTCAGTGACATGACTATGTACTCTGTAATGTGCTGCAGAAGATGTCAGTGCCATATAAATACATAATAATAATAATATGGTAGGACATTAGGCTATGACTATGGTAGGATTAGAGTGTAAGCTCCTCTGAGGACAGTCAGTGACATGACTATGTACTCTGTACAGTGCTGCAGGAGATGTCAGTGCTATATAAATACATAATAATAATATGGTAGGACATTAGACTATGACTATGGTAGGATTAGAGTGTGAGCTCCTCTGAGGACAGTCAGTGACATGACTATGTACTCTGTAATGTGCTGCAGAAGATGTCAGTGCTATATAAATACATAATAATAATATGGTAGGACATTAGACTATGACTATGGTAGGATTAGAGTGTGAGATCCTCTGAGGACAGTCAGTGACATGACTATGCACTCTGTAATGTGCTGCAGAAGATGTCAGTGCTATATAAATACATAATAATAATATGGTAGGACATTAGACTATGACTATGGTAGGATTAGATTGTGAGCTCCTCTGAGGACAGTCAGCGACATGACTATGTACTCTGTAATGTGCTGCAGAAGATGTCAGTGCTATATAAATACATAATAATAATATGGTAGGACATTAGACTATGGCTATGGTAGGATTAGAGTGTGAGCTCCTCTGAGGACAGTCAGCGACATGACTATGTACTCTGTAATGTGCTGCAGAAGATGTCAGTGCTATATAAATACATAATAATAATATGGTAGGACATTAGACTATGGCTATGGTAGGATTAGAGTGTGAGCTCCTCTGAGGACAGTCAGTGACATGACTATGTACTCTGTAATGTGCTGCAGATGATGTCAGTGCTATATAAATACATAATAATAATAATATGGTAGGACATTAGACTATGACTATGGTAGGATTAGAGTGTGAGCTCCTCTGAGGACAGTCTGTGACATGACTATGTACTCTGTAATGTGCTGCAGAAGATGTCAGTGCTATATAAATACATAATATATGATAGGACATTAGCCTATGACTATGGTAGGATTAGAGTGTGAGCTCCTCTGAGGACAGTCAGTGACATGACTATGTACTCTGTAAAGTGCTGCAGAAGATGTCAGTGCTATATAAATACATAATAATAATATGGTACGACATTAGACTAGGACTATGGTAGGATTAGATTGTGAGCTCCTCTGAGGACAGTCAGTGACATGACTATGTACTCTGTAATGTGCTGCAGATGATGTCAGTGCTATATAAATACATAATAATAATATGGTAGGACATTAGACTATGACTATGGTAGGATTAGATTGTGAGCTCCTCTGAGGACAGTCAGTGACATGACTATGTACTCTGTAAAGTGCTGCAGAAGATGTCAGTGATATATAAATACATACTAATAATATGGTAGGACATTAGGGTATGACTATGGTAGGATTAGAGTGTGAGCTCCTCTGAGGGCAGTCAGTGACATGACTATGTACTCTGTAATGTGCTGCAGAAGATGGCAGTGCTATATAAACACATAATAATAATATGGTAGGACATTAGACTATGACCATGGTAGGATTAGAGTGTGAGCTCCTCTGAGGGCAGTCAGTGACATGACTATGTACTCTGTAATGTGCTGCAGAAGATGTCAGTGCTATATAAATACATAATAATAATATGGTAGGACATTAGACTATGACTATGCTAGGATTAGATTGTGAGATCCTCTGAGGACAGTCAGTGACATGCCTATGTACTCTGTAAAGTGCTGCAGAAGATGTCAGTGATATATAAATACATAATAATAATATGGTACGACATTAGACTATGACTATGGTAGGATTAGATTGTGAGCTCCTCTGCGGACAGTCTGTGACATGACTATGTACTCTGTAATGTGCTGCAGAAGATGTCAGTGATATATAAATACATAATAATAATATGGTACGACATTAGACTATGACTATGGTAGGATTAGATTGTGAGCTCCTCTGAGGACAGTCTGTGACATGACTATGTACTCTGTAATGTGCTGCAGGAGATGTCATGTGCTATATAAATACATAATAATAATAATATGGTAGGGCATTAGACTATGACTATGGTAGGATTAGAGTGTGAGCTCCTCTGAGGACAGTCAGTGACATGACTATGTACTCTGTAATGTGCTGCAGAAGATGTCAGTGCTATATAAATACATAATAATAATATGGTAGGACATTACACTATGACTATGGTAGGATTAGAGTGTGAGCTCCTCTGAGGACAGTCTGTGACATGACTATGTACTCTGTAATGTGCTGCAGAAGATGTCAGTGCTATATAAATACATAATAATAATATGATAGGACATTAGCCTATGACTATGGTGGGATTAGAGTGTGAGCTCCTCTGAGGACAGTCAGTGGCATGACTATGTACTCTGTAATGTGCTGCAGAAGATGTCAGTGCTATATAAATACATAATAATAATATGGTAGGACATTAGCCTATGACTATGGTAGGATTAGAGTGTGAGCTCCTCTGAGGACAGTCAGTGACATGACTATGTACTCTGTAAAGTGCTGCAGAAGATGTCAGTGCTATATAAATACATAATAATAATATGGTAGGACATTAGACTATGGCTATGGTAGGATTAGAGTGTGAGCTCCTCTGAGGACAGTCAGTGACATGACTATGTACTCTGTAATGTGCTGCAGATGATGTCAGTGCTATATAAATACATAATAATAATAATATGGTAGGACATTAGACTATGACTATGGTAGGATTAGAGTGTGAGCTCCTCTGAGGACAGTCTGTGACATGACTATGTACTCTGTAATGTGCTGCAGAAGATGTCAGTGCTATATAAATACATAATATATGATAGGACATTAGCCTATGACTATGGTAGGATTAGAGTGTGAGCTCCTCTGAGGACAGTCAGTGACATGACTATGTACTCTGTAAAGTGCTGCAGAAGATGTCAGTGCTATATAAATACATAATAATAATATGGTACGACATTAGACTAGGACTATGGTAGGATTAGATTGTGAGCTCCTCTGAGGACAGTCAGTGACATGACTATGTACTCTGTAATGTGCTGCAGATGATGTCAGTGCTATATAAATACATAATAATAATATGGTAGGACATTAGACTATGACTATGGTAGGATTAGATTGTGAGCTCCTCTGAGGACAGTCAGTGACATGACTATGTACTCTGTAAAGTGCTGCAGAAGATGTCAGTGATATATAAATACATACTAATAATATGGTAGGACATTAGGGTATGACTATGGTAGGATTAGAGTGTGAGCTCCTCTGAGGGCAGTCAGTGACATGACTATGTACTCTGTAATGTGCTGCAGAAGATGGCAGTGCTATATAAACACATAATAATAATATGGTAGGACATTAGACTATGACCATGGTAGGATTAGAGTGTGAGCTCCTCTGAGGGCAGTCAGTGACATGACTATGTACTCTGTAATGTGCTGCAGAAGATGTCAGTGCTATATAAATACATAATAATAATATGGTAGGACATTAGACTATGACTATGCTAGGATTAGATTGTGAGATCCTCTGAGGACAGTCAGTGACATGCCTATGTACTCTGTAAAGTGCTGCAGAAGATGTCAGTGATATATAAATACATAATAATAATATGGTACGACATTAGACTATGACTATGGTAGGATTAGATTGTGAGCTCCTCTGCGGACAGTCTGTGACATGACTATGTACTCTGTAATGTGCTGCAGAAGATGTCAGTGATGTATAAATACATAATAATAATATGGTACGACATTAGACTATGACTATGGTAGGATTAGATTGTGAGCTCCTCTGAGGACAGTCTGTGACATGACTATGTACTCTGTAATGTGCTGCAGGAGATGTCATGTGCTATATAAATACATAATAATAATAATATGGTAGGGCATTAGACTATGACTATGGTAGGATTAGAGTGTGAGCTCCTCTGAGGACAGTCAGTGACATGACTATGTACTCTGTAATGTGCTGCAGAAGATGTCAGTGCTATATAAATACATAATAATAATATGGTAGGACATTACACTATGACTATGGTAGGATTAGAGTGTGAGCTCCTCTGAGGACAGTCTGTGACATGACTATGTACTCTGTAATGTGCTGCAGAAGATGTCAGTGCTATATAAATACATAATAATAATATGATAGGACATTAGCCTATGACTATGGTGGGATTAGAGTGTGAGCTCCTCTGAGGACAGTCAGTGGCATGACTATGTACTCTGTAATGTGCTGCAGAAGATGTCAGTGCTATATAAATACATAATAATAATATGGTAGGACATTAGCCTATGACTATGGTAGGATTAGAGTGTGAGCTCCTCTGAGGACAGTCAGTGACATGACTATGTACTCTGTAAAGTGCTGCAGAAGATGTCAGTGCTATATAAATACATAATAATAATATGGTAGGACATTAGACTATGGCTATGGTAGGATTAGAGTGTGAGCTCCTCTGAGGACAGTCAGTGACATGACTATGTACTCTGTAATGTGCTGCAGATGATGTCAGTGCTATATAAATACATAATAATAATAATATGGTAGGACATTAGACTATGACTATGGTAGGATTAGAGTGTGAGCTCCTCTGAGGACAGTCTGTGACATGACTATGTACTCTGTAATGTGCTGCAGAAGATGTCAGTGCTATATAAATACATAATATATGATAGGACATTAGCCTATGACTATGGTAGGATTAGAGTGTGAGCTCCTCTGAGGACAGTCAGTGACATGACTATGTACTCTGTAAAGTGCTGCAGAAGATGTCAGTGCTATATAAATACATAATAATAATATGGTACGACATTAGACTAGGACTATGGTAGGATTAGATTGTGAGCTCCTCTGAGGACAGTCAGTGACATGACTATGTACTCTGTAATGTGCTGCAGATGATGTCAGTGCTATATAAATACATAATAATAATATGGTAGGACATTAGACTATGACTATGGTAGGATTAGATTGTGAGCTCCTCTGAGGACAGTCAGTGACATGACTATGTACTCTGTAAAGTGCTGCAGAAGATGTCAGTGATATATAAATACATACTAATAATATGGTAGGACATTAGGGTATGACTATGGTAGGATTAGAGTGTGAGCTCCTCTGAGGGCAGTCAGTGACATGACTATGTACTCTGTAATGTGCTGCAGAAGATGGCAGTGCTATATAAACACATAATAATAATATGGTAGGACATTAGACTATGACCATGGTAGGATTAGAGTGTGAGCTCCTCTGAGGGCAGTCAGTGACATGACTATGTACTCTGTAATGTGCTGCAGAAGATGTCAGTGCTATATAAATACATAATAATAATATGGTAGGACATTAGACTATGACTATGCTAGGATTAGATTGTGAGATCCTCTGAGGACAGTCAGTGACATGCCTATGTACTCTGTAAAGTGCTGCAGAAGATGTCAGTGATATATAAATACATAATAATAATATGGTACGACATTAGACTATGACTATGGTAGGATTAGATTGTGAGCTCCTCTGCGGACAGTCTGTGACATGACTATGTACTCTGTAATGTGCTGCAGAAGATGTCAGTGATGTATAAATACATAATAATAATATGGTACGACATTAGACTATGACTATGGTAGGATTAGATTGTGAGCTCCTCTGAGGACAGTCTGTGACATGACTATGTACTCTGTAATGTGCTGCAGGAGATGTCATGTGCTATATAAATACATAATAATAATAATATGGTAGGGCATTAGACTATGACTATGGTAGGATTAGAGTGTGAGCTCCTCTGAGGACAGTCAGTGACATGACTATGTACTCTGTAATGTGCTGCAGAAGATGTCAGTGCTATATAAATACATAATAATAATATGGTAGGACATTACACTATGACTATGGTAGGATTAGAGTGTGAGCTCCTCTGAGGACAGTCTGTGACATGACTATGTACTCTGTAATGTGCTGCAGAAGATGTCAGTGCTATATAAATACATAATAATAATATGATAGGACATTAGCCTATGACTATGGTGGGATTAGAGTGTGAGCTCCTCTGAGGACAGTCAGTGGCATGACTATGTACTCTGTAATGTGCTGCAGAAGATGTCAGTGCTATATAAATACATAATAATAATATGGTAGGACATTAGCCTATGACTATGGTAGGATTAGAGTGTGAGCTCCTCTGAGGACAGTCAGTGACATGACTATGTACTCTGTAAAGTGCTGCAGAAGATGTCAGTGCTATATAAATACATAATAATAATATGGTAGGACATTACACTATGACTATGGTAGGATTAGAGTGTGAGCTCCTCTGAGGACAGTCAGTGACATGACTATGTACTCTGTAAAGTGCTGCAGAAGATGTCAGTGCTATATAAATACATAATAATAATATGGTAGGACATTAGACTATGACTATGGTAGGATTAGAGTGTAAGCTCCTCTGAGGACAGTCAGTGACATGACTGTGTACTCTGCAATGTGCTGCAGGAGATGTCAGTGCTATATAAATACATAATAATAATAATATGGTAGGACATTAGACTATGACTATGGTAGGATTAGAGTGTGAGCTCTTCTGAGGACAGTCAGTGGCATGACTATGTACTCTGTAATGTGCTGCAGAAGATGTCAGTGCTATATAAATACATAATAATAATATGGTAGGACATTAGACTATGACTATGGTAGGATTAGAGTGTGAGCTCCTCTGAGGACAGTCAGTGACATGACTATGTACTCTGTAATGTGCTGCAGAAGATGTCAGTGCTATATAAATACATAATAATAATATGGTAGGACATTAGACTATGACTATGGTAGGATTAGAGTGTGAGCTCCTCTGAGGACAGTCAGTGACATGACTATGTACTCTGTAATGTGCTGCAGGAGATGTCAGTGCTATATAAATACATAATAATAATATGATAGGACATTAGACTATGACTATGGTAGGATTAGAGTGTGAGCTCCTCTGAGGACAGTCAGTGACATGACTATGTACTCTGTAATGTGCTGCAGAAGATGTCACTGCTATATAAATACATAATAATAATATGGTAGGACATTAGACTATGACTATGGTAGGATTAGAGTGTGAGCTCCTGTGAGGACAGTCAGTGACATGACTATGTACTCTGTAATGTGCTGCAGGAGATGTCAGTGATATATAAATACATAATAATAATATGGTAGGACATTAGACTATGACTATGGCAGGATTAGATTGTGAGATCCTCTGGGGACAGTCAGTGACATGGCTATGTACTCTGTAATGTGCTGCAGAAGATGTCAGTGCTATATAAATACATAATAATAATATGGTACGACATTAGACTATGACTATGGTAGGATTAGAGTGTGAGCTCCTCTGAGGATAGTCAGTGACATGACTCTGTACTCTGTAATGTACTGCAGAAGATGTCAGTGCTATATAAATACATAGTAATAATATGGTAGGACATTAGACTATGACTATGGTAGGATTAGATTGTGAGCTCCTCTGAGGACAGTCAGTGACATGACTATGTACTCTGTAAAGTGCTGCAGAAGATGTCAGTGCTATATAAATACATAATAATAATATGGTACGACATTAGACTATGACTATGGTAGGATTAGATTGTGAGCTCCTCTGAGGACAGTCAGTGACAGGACTATGTACTCTGTAATGTGCTGCAGAAGATGTCAGTGCTATATAAATACATAATAATAATATGGTAGGACATTAGCCTATGACTATGGTAGGATTAGAGTGTGAGCTCCTCTGAGGACAGTCAGTGACATGACTATGTACTCTGTAATGTGCTGCAGAAGATGTCAGTGCTATATAAATACATAATAATAATATGGTACGACATTAGACTATGACTATGATGGGATTAGAGTGTGAGCTCCTCTGAGGACAGTCAGTCACATGACTATGTACTCTGTACAGTGCTGCAGAAGATGTCAGTGCTATATAAATACATAATAATAATATGGTAGGACATTAGACTATGACTATGGTAGGATTAGATTGTGAGGTTCCTCTGAGGACAGTCAGTGACATGACTATGTACTCTGTAATGTGCTGCAGAAGATGTCAGTGCTATATAAATACATAATAATAATATGGTAGGACATTACACTTTGACTATGGTAGGATTAGAGTGTGAGCTCCTCTGAGGACAGTCAGTGGCATGACTATGTACTCTGTAATGTGCTGCAGAAGATGTCAGTGCTATATAAATACATAATAATAATATGGTAGGACATTAGACTATGACTATGGTAGGATTAGATTGTGAGCTCCTCTGAGGACAGTCAGTGGCATGACTATGTACTCTGTAATGTGCTGCAGAAGATGTCAGTGCTATATAAATACATAATAATAATATGGTAGGACATTAGACTATGACTATGGTAGGATTAGAGTGTGAGCTCCTCTGAGGACAGCCAGTGACAGGATTATGTACTCTGTAATGTGCTGCAGGAGATGTCAGTGCTATATAAATATATAATAACTAGCTGATTGCCCGGCGTTGCCCGGGTATGTATTTGGCTGGTGTTGGCTCCGCACACTTTCTAACCCTAACGCACAAACACTCAATGACCAAGTTTGTGAGCTTTGGGATCCTTGGCATCAATAATTTGTATATTCCCATAGAAATTAAACAAATCTGATAGGCTGTTTGTGGCTCTGTCCCCTTTTCTGAATTTGAACCCCAGTGACCCAATGACCGACTGTACCAGGTTTGAGGCTTGTGCCATTAACAGTGCAAGAATGGCAGCGATTTTAATATTCTCCTTGAAAAGCGACATGTAATTTTGGATTGGCATTTTTAAGCTCCAGACACTTTTCTGAATATTAATCCCAGTCACCCAGTAACCAGCTGTGCAAAGTTTGAAAACCCTGCCATTAACAGTGAAGAAGGGCTGCAGTTTACAATATTCCGGAAAAATCTGTTTTTAACTCCATCCACTTTTTTTAACCTTGACACACAGTCACTACTCAATGACCAAGTTTGTGAGCTTTTGGGTTCCTGGCATTAAAATTGTGTGACTGGAAGCAGTTTATCCAGCAAAGAAATCTGGATGTTTGTGGCTCCACCCCTTTAATGAATTTGAACCCCAGACACTTAACAACCAACTGTACCAGGTTTGAGGCCTCTGCCATTAACAGTGTAAGAATGACTGCAGTTTCAATATTCCCCTTGAAAATCAATAGGTGAATTTTGATTGGCTACTGTAGGCTCCACCCACTTTCCTGAATATTAGTCCTAGTCATCCAGTGACCAACTGTGTCACCCACCCAGTTTGAGAACACTGCCAATAACAGAATGGCTGAAATCAATCTAACAAATCTGATTGGCTGTTTGTGGCTAGACCCCTTTAGTAAATTTGGACCCCAGTCACCCAATGACTGACTGTATCAGGTTTGAGGCCTCTGCCATTAACAGTGTAAGAATGGTAGCAATGTGAATATTCCCCTTGAAAATCAATAGGTACATGTTGATTGGCTGTTGTAGGCTCCACGTACGATTATGAATATTGATCCCAGTCACCCAGTGGCCAATTGTGTCAAGTTTGGGAACCCTGCCATGTTAAAAATGTAGTTGTTGGCACCGTCCACTTTTTCTAACCTTGACATACAGTCACTCAGTTATCAAGTTTATCGGCTTTGGGGTCCTTGGTATCAATACTTTGTATATTCCCATTGAAAAATAAACAAATCTGGCTGTTTGAGGCTCCGCCCTATTTCTGAATTTGCACCCCAGTCACCCAGTGACCAATTGTACCAGGTTTGAGGCATCTGCTATTAACAGTATAAGAGAATGGTAGCAGCTTAAATATTCCCTTTTAAAATCAAAAGGTGAATTTTTATTTGCTGTTGTAGGCTCCACCCACCTTCCAAAATCTTAATCTCATTCACCCAGTGACCAACTGTGCAAAGTTTGAGAGCCCTGCCATTAACGGTGTAAGAATGGCTGCAGTTTATATTTTCCCAGGGAAATGTATATTTGACTCCGCCCACTTTTTGTAACCTTGACACACAGTCACTCAATGACCAAGTTTGTGAGCTTTCAGGTTCCTGGCTTCAAAAATGTGTGAATGGAAGCAGTTTATCCACCAAGGAAATCTGATTGGCTGTTTGTGGCCCCGCCCCTTCAGTGAATTTGGACCCCAGTCGCCCAATGACCGACTGTAGCAAGTTTGAAGCCTCTGCCATTAAAAGTGTAAGAATGGCAGTAGTTTAAATATTCCCCTTTAAACGCAATAGGTGAATTTTGATTGGCTGTTGTAGGCTCCACCCACTTTCTTGAATCTTAATCGCATTCACCCAGTGATCAACTGTGGCAAGTTTGAGAACCCTGTGATTAACAGTCTAAGAATGGCTGCAGTTTACATTTTCCCATGTAAAATGAATGGCTGAAATTTGATTGGCTGTTTTATGCTCTGCCCACTTTTCCTGGATTTGTAGCCTCGGTCAGCAAGTGACCAACTGTGCCAAGTGTGGGGACTCTGGCTTGATTACTGTGAGAATGGCAGCCTTTTACATTTTTTCCATTGACATGAATGGGTGAAATCTGATTTGCTGTTTATAGCTCCGCCCACATGTACAGGAGGGGGCGCGAGACCCCCAGAACATATCATCCCAGGTAGTAAGGGATCTGTATACCAAGTTTCGTTCAAATCGGTCAAGCCGGTTTAAATATGCATGTCAAGAGAATATGTTATTATATTGTTTAAAATTATAAGCTTATAAATAGTGATGGACGCAAATTGAAAAAATGCACCTTTATTTCTAAATGAAATATCGGCACCATAAATTGTGATAGGGACATCGGTTTAACGGTGTAATAACCGGGACAGATGGGCAAATAAAATACATGCGTTTTAATTACGGTAGCGTATATTAATTTCAAACTATAATGGCCAAAAACTGAGAAATAATGAATTTTTTCAGTTTTTTTCTTATTCTTCCTGTTAAAATGCATTTACAGTAAAGTGGCTCTTAGCAAAATGTATCCACCAAAGAAAGCCTAATTGGTGGCGGAAAAAACAAGATATAGATCAATTCATTCTGATAACTAGCAATAAAGTTATAGGCGAATGAATGGGAGGTGAACGTTGCTCGGATGCATGAGATTTTCGGCACTGCGGTGCTGAACCGGTTAATAATATGGTAGGACATTAGACTATGACTATGGTAGGATTAGAGTGTGAGCTCCTCTGAGGACAGTCTGTGACATGACTATGTACTCTGTAATGTGCTGCAGAAGATATCACTGCTATATAAATACGTAATAATAATATGGTAGGACATTAGGGTATGACTATGGTAGGATTAGAGTGTGAGCTCCTCTGAGGGCAGTCAGTGACATGACTATGTACTCTGTAATGTGCTGCAGAAGATGTCAGTGCTATATAAATACATAATAATAATATGGTAGGACATTAGACTTTGACTATGGTAGGATTAGATTGTGAGCTCCTCTGATGACAGTCAGTGACATGACTATGTACTCTGTAATGTGCTGCAGAAGATGTCAGTGCTATACAAATATATAATAATAATAATAATAATAATAATAATAATAATAATAATAATATGGCAGGACATTAGACTATGGCTATGGTAGGATTAGATTGTGAGTTCCTCTGAGGACAGTCAGTGACATGACTATGTACTCTGTAAAGTGCTGCAGAAGATATCACTGCTATATAAATACATACTAATAATATGGTAGGACATTAGACTATTAATATAGTAGGAATTAGTGTGTGAGCTCCTCTGAGGACAGTCAGTGACATGATTATGTACTCTGTAATGTGCTGCAGGAGATGTCAGTGCTATATAAATACATAATAATAATATGGTAGGACATTAGACTATGACTATGGTAGGATTAGACTGTGAGCTCCTCTGAGGACAGTCAGTGACATGACTATGTAATGTACTCTGTAATGTGCTGCAGAAGATGTCAGTGCTATATAAATACATAATAATATGGGAGGACATTAGACTATGGCTATGGTAGGATTAGATTGAGAGCTCCTCTGAGGACAGTCAGTGACATGACTATGTACTCTGTAATGTGCTGCAGAAGATGTCAGTGCTATATAAATACATAATAATAATATGATAGGACATTAGACTATGACTATGGTAGGATTAGAGTGTGAGCTCCTCTGAGGACAGTCAGTGACATGACTATGTACTCTGTAATGTGCTGCAGAAGATGTCAGTGCTATATAAATACATAATAATAATATGGTAGGACTTTAGACTATGACTATGGTAGGATTAGAGTGTGAGCTCCTCTGAGGACAGTCAGTGACATGACTATGTACTCTGTAATGTGCTGCAGGAAATGTCATTGCTATATAAATACATAATAATAATATGGCAGGACATTAGACTATGACTATGGTAGGATTAGAGTGTGAGCTCCTCTGAGGACAGTCAGTGACATGACTCTGTACTCTGTAATGTGATGCAGAGGATGTCAGTGCCATATAAATACATAATAATAATAATATGGTAGGACATTACACTTTGACTATGGTAGGATTACATTGTAAGCTCCAGTGAGCAGTCAGTGACATGACTATGTACTCGTTAATGTGCTGCAGACGATGTCAGTGCTATATAAATACATAATAATAATATGGTAGGACATTAGACTATGACTATGGTAGGATTAGAGTGTGAGCTCCTCTGAGGACAGTCAGTGACATGACTATGTACTCTGTAATGTGCTGCAAAAGATGTCAGTGCTATATAAATACATAATAATAATATGGTAGGACATTAGACTATGACTATGGCAGGGATTAGATTGTGAGCTCCTCTGAGGACAGTCAGTGACATGACTATGTACTCTGTAATGTGCTGCAAAAGATGTCAGTGCTATATAAATACATAATAATAATATGGTAGGACATTAGACTATGACTATGGTAGGATTAGATTGTGAGTTCCTCTGAGGACAGTCAGTGACATCACTATGTACTCTGTAATGTGCTGCAAAAGATGTCAGTGCTATATAAATACATAATAATAATATGGTAGGACATTAGACTATGACTATGGTAGGATTAGATTGTGAGGTTCCTCTGAGGACAGTCAGTGACATGACTATGTACTCTGTAATGTGCTGCAGAAGATGTCAGTGCTATATAAATACATAATAATAATATGGTAGGACATTACACTTTGACTATGGTAGGATTAGAGTGTGAGCTCCTCTGAGGACAGTCAGTGGCATGACTATGTACTCTGTAATGTGCTGCAGAAGATGTCAGTGCTATATAAATACATAATAATAATATGGTAGGACATTAGACTATGACTATGGTAGGATTAGATTGTGAGCTCCTCTGAGGACAGTCAGTGGCATGACTATGTACTCTGTAATGTGCTGCAGAAGATGTCAGTGCTATATAAATACATAATAATAATATGGTAGGACATTAGACTATGACTATGGTAGGATTAGATTGTGAGCTCCTCTAAGGACAGTCAGTGACATCACTATGTACTCTGTAATGTGCTGCAAAAGATGTCAGTGCTATATAAATACATAATAATAATATGGTAGGACATTAGACTATGACTATGGTAGGATTAGATTGTGAGCTCCTCTGAGGACAGTCAGTGACATTGCTATGTACTCTGTAATGTGCTGCAAAAGATGTCAGTGCTATATAAATACATAATAATAATATGGTAGGACATTAGACTATGACTATGGTAGGATTAGATTGTGAGTTCCTCTGAGGACAGTCAGTGACATCACTATGTACTCTGTAATGTGCTGCAAAAGATGTCAGTGCTATATAAATACATAATAATAATATGGTAGGACATTAGACTATGACTATGGTAGGATTAGATTGTGAGGTTCCTCTGAGGACAGTCAGTGACATGACTATGTACTCTGTAATGTGCTGCAGAAGATGTCAGTGCTATATAAATACATAATAATAATATGGTAGGACATTAGACTATGACTATGGTAGGATTAGATTGTGAGCTCCTCTGAGGACAGTCAGTGACATGACTATGTACTCTGTAATGTGCTGCAGAAGTTGTCAGTGCTATATAAATACATAATAATAATATGGTAGGGCATTAGACTATGACTATGGTAGGATTACAGTGTGAGCTCCTCTGAGGACAGTCAGTGACAGGACTATGTACTCTGTAATGTGCTGCAGGAGATGTCAGTGCTATATAAATACATAATATATGATAGGACATTACACTATGACTATGGTAGGATTAGAGTGTGAGCTCCTCTGAGGTCATGTCAGTGACATGACTATGTACTCTGTAATGTGCTGCAGAAAATGTCAGTGCTATATAAATACATAATAGTCCCAGTTTTTGCATTGCGCATCCTTTGCTGATATGTGAGCAGGCACCAGTACAGCAGATGACTGGGCACATTGTGAAACCAGATCAAATCACAGTTGTGATGCTACAGCACATGATATGTGATATAAATGGAAAATGCATTTGCATTTATGCATTGAGGACACTGATAAAGGTTTCTGACTACAATTAAATATACTTCTACAAAAAACAAGATTACCGGGAAACAATGATAAAACAAAAACAACTTACCCCCCAGTTTGGTCTTTTGGTGCTTTGGCTGTGTGTTTTTGGAGGGAAAAATATATAGTTTATTCAATATCAATAGTAGTTTATATTTACATAGAAAGAGGGACAAAGTCCTGAAAGAGGGACAAATGAGGAGGACAGAGGGACAGGGCTCCCAAAGAGGGACTGTCCCTCCAAAAGAGGGACTATGGGGGCTATGCATTAGTCCGTGGCTCTGTGCGTTCCTGTCTCCAGCCCCGCCGGCAGCATCCTGGTGAGGATGAAGATCAGGGCAGTTTCTAGGTTAAATTGCACCCAGGGCGAGGGGGTAAAAATTATGCCAGCTCCCCCCACCCTCGTGGACTCGCCAACCCTTTCTCTTTAGGGACAGTCACACAGCCACAGGTCACAAGTAGATCTGCCTACTTACTAGTGACCAGTTGCTCATCCAGTAGGAAGCAGGACCAGGAAAACACACAGGCGAAGAGAGCCCAGAAAGCCGACTCCTCCACGGGCGCCGCGCACTGACAGCCTGCAGTACCGCTGCAGGACACCCGTTGTCATCACGCGGTGGTGACAGCCTGCAGTACCGCTACAGGACACCAGGTGTCATCACGCGGTGGTGACAGCCTGCAGTACCGCTACAGAACACCAGGTGTCATCACGTGGTGGTGATGTGATGATGACTTGATGTCTGACGCAGGCAGCCCAGGAGGAGTCAAGGAAGGTGATCACTCTGGTAATCTTCTTTCTTCTTCCATTTGGCTGCACCGCACGTCACCATAAAACTAGCGGTTCTGTCCTTCTGTCTGCACCCCCCTTCTTCTACTTGCTGGTCTGTGCCCAGGGCGGTTGCCCCACCCGCACTGCCCAAAAAATGGCCCTGATGAAGATGGTAATGCACAGAGCCATGGACTAATGGAGGAAAGCAGGACCGGTGAGTCACAACACCGCCGAATACTCTACACTGCCGAAAAAGCAAACAAAAAGAATCCCAGCCGCCGCTGCGAGCAGGTACAATAGCGGCCCTCCCCTTGACCTTGCCGCAATAGCCGAGCCCAATTGGGTCCGCTCTACAGCTAATGCCACCGGAGCCCATCGGCAAGCCGCTATTGCTCTTGCGTGCACCACTGGCAAGCCCTTGTCGGCGGATCTTTGGGGGTCTTATCACTGAATCTCCTCCGGTGAGGAGGACGGAGGAAGCCTCATTACGATCCAGAGGGTAGAAAATTATCGATTCGACCCGTCTGATGGGAAATTGCATGGTGTGTACCAAGCATAAGGTACCAAGTGTACCTAATTACAGAGGGCTTCATATAAGGTGACAGCTCCTGGACAGAGGAACATCTGGACGATGATGTCTTACCTTTGCTGGAAAGCTGAGAGCAGAGGGCAGAATACAGAGCAGGAGAAGGCGGACCACCATTCCCATGTTACCGGCAGTATTCGGTACACTCATGCCTTACATTGCCTGCTCAGCTCCTTATATACCCACCAGCCTGACCCCTCGCCTTGATAAACAGGAATGTCAGTTAGCTCCTAGCAATGCCAAAACAGTGCTGTCCTCTGTAATTATGCACAAATGTTTCCACGTACTGTATAAGGAAGCAGTTTAGCGAGTTTTGTTTACTTCAGATAAGTCTGCTTTCCAAACACCATCGTATCATCCGATCCATCTACACATAATGCTCTTTTCAGAGATCCCTAGTTAGGCCCCCTGCACACTGCATGCGATTCCAATTCCGATTTTTAATCGGTTTTTACATCCGATTCCGATTTTTAATCGTTACTGCATGCTGCATATTTTGATCCGTTTTTTGTTGATTGCATTCAGGGAAAATCGGAATTGAAAATCGGAAACGGAATCAGAATCGCAAAACGGATTTGCAGTGTGCAGGGAGCCCTAGGCTCAGTTCCCACTTGAGCTGGACCAGTGGGAGGGGACAGTGTAATGTCCTAACCCCAAACCAACCCCCCTAATTCTAACAGTGTAATGTCCTAACCCCGCCCTAATCCTAACCGTGTAATATCCTAATCCCTAATCCCACCCTAATCTTAACAGGGTAATGTCATAACCCCTAACCCCGCCCTAATCCTAACTGTGTAATGTCGTAACCCCACCCTAATCCTAACAGTGTAATGTCCTAACTCCTAACCCCGCCCTAATCCTAACAGTGTAATGTCCTAACCCCACCCTAATCCTAACAGTGTAATGTCCTAACCCCTAACCCCGGCCTAATCCTAACAGTGTAATGTCCTAACTCCTAACCCTTCCCTAATCCTAACAGTGTAATGTCCTAATACCTAACCCCGTCCTAATCCTAACAGTGTAATATCCTAACCCCTAGCCCCGCCCTAATCCTAACAGTGTAATGTCCTAACTCTGTCCTAATCCTAACAGTGTAATATGTTGACCCCTAACCCCGCCCTAATCCTGACAGTGTAATGTCTGCTCCGATGGTCAGGCTGTAGCCCGGGGCAGATGAGTTACCCCCATAGGCTATATGGAGAACGCATCCACCTAGGATTATCTGCGATCTGCACAGAAGTGTGACCTGCTTACTGGAACGGATCCCGCGGATCCATTGCAGAGTGACAAGTGTGACCTGCTTACTGGAACGGATCCCGCGGATCCATTGCAGAGTGACAAGTGTGACCTGCTTACTGGAACGGATCCCGCAGATCCATTGCAGAGTGACAAGTGTGACCTGCTTACTGGATTGGATCTCGAGGCTGCACTGCAGATTGACAAGTGTGACAGGCTTACTGGAATGGATCCCGCGGATCCACTGCAGAGTGACAAGTGTGACAGGCTTACTGGAATGGATCCCGCGGATGCAATGCAGAGTGACAAGTGTGACCAGCTCCTATATAGAAAAAATAGGAACCGTTCACTTGCTGAGCGGAGAACAGACAACAATCGTAGCGCTCTCTGCTCAGCTGGGAACACAGCCTATTTGTTTGTCCCTGGCGAGCGGTTGGATTGATACATTCATTTTGTACTGGACACTTTTTTCTCAAATGTAAATAAAAACTGAGAAATGTTTTTCTCCACAATAATTCCTCTTGTACATTGTCTTATTATCTTTTGGGAAACACCTATGTCATTTCCCGTCAAAAAATGACTTGCTGGTTGAATAAAAGTAACTAAGTCAAAATTTGCCCGGGGTATGAATAATTATAGGCAGCACTGTGTGTGTGTGTGTGTATATATATATATATATATATATATATATATATATATATATATATATATATATATATATATATATATATATGTATATTTTTTTTGTACTTAAGGTTTTATCAATAGTAGAACAGTAACAGAAATACAGACAAATATCAATCGGTATAAAGGTGGTGCATACTAAATATATACAAGTGGCAACCAATGTAACGCCACCAAGAATGGTCACTCATTAATCACAGGTAAACAAATCTTGCTAACCATTGTACAAGTATTACAAACCACTAGAACTTGCAGTGAGTAATCATCAGAAAGAATGTGTATGATATACACCACTAGTAGGGCTGCTCAAATTCGGATCCGGGAGATACCCGGATAGTCCCTGGGGGGAGGGGGGGTCAATCTTACCTGTCTGACGTCTTCTTCGGTCCGTCCCTCGGCGCCTCCCACAATGCGCTCCACGCGCGTCACGTGATTACAAACACTTCCTGCTTCAACCCGGAAGGAGGAAGTGTTTGTAATCACGTGACCGCCGCTTGGACTGCATCATGGGAGGCGCCGAGGGACGGACCGAAGACGACGTCAGACAGGTGAGATTGACCCCGCCCACCCCGCATAGGTAACTGGGAGATATCCGGATAGAATTATCCGGATGTCTCCCGGATCCGGATTTGAGCAGCCCTGACCACTAGTACTTGGAAATGCATCAGTAAACTAATAGTCTCGAATTAATAATATCTGACGGGTCCGATCTGATTTTGGATCATTTTTCTGATTGATATTCTGATTACTTCTGAATAAAATCAATCACAAAAACAATTGGAAATCAGATTGGACCTGTCGATAATTTTCAATTCGACCCGTCAGAAAAATTGCATGGTATGTACTGGGCATTAAGGTGGCCACTAACACTAAAATTTGCCAAACGATTGTTTATGAACAATTCTTCGTATGAGCGATCAGAAATTATTGTTTGGGACCACTAATGGACCAAAATATCCTAACTGATCCGATCAGATTAACCATTTCAGCCCGCGGGTATTTTTCACCTTATGGACGAGAGGAATTTTCACCAGTCAACACTCCTCCCCATTCATTCCCCAATAACTTTATCACTACTTATCACAATGAAATGATCTATACCTTGTTTTTTCCGCCACCAATTAGGCTTTCTTTGGGTGGTATTATTTTATTCTAAATGCATTATAATGGAAATAATAAGAAAAATTTGAAAAAAAAATCATTATTTTTCAGTTTTCAGCCATTATAGTTTTAAAATAATTCATGCCACCATAATTAAAATCCACACATTTTATTTGGCCATTTGTCCCGGTTATTGGAATGTTAAAATTTTATCCCTAGTACAATGTATGGTGGCAATATTTTATTTGGAAATAAAGGTGCATTTTTTTCAGTTTTACATCCATCACTCATTTTTAGCCCATTATTTCATAATTATATGCCCTCTTGTCATAAATATTATTTTTTTTCTTCCCTAAAGTCAGTAGGTGCACTTTACTATTTGGCCACAAGATGTCCCCGCTGAGACTTTGTACGCTACATAGGATACAATGTATTGTTACATTGTAACTAGGGAAGTGAGGCAGGTTTCCATTGGAAACCTGAAATCACATGGCCGGCAGGGAGATTATGAATGGAGACATGGTTTCCATTTATAAATGTAACGATTGGGCAGCGGAAACCGGCAGAAACAGCGGCGGAAGAAAGCTCTGTGTAAGAATAAACACTGTTTTTGAATAAAAACAGTGTTTATTCTTGGCGGACATGCTCGGATTGGCACTGGGGACTTTTGTCCTCTGCAGCCAATCCCCCCTGCTAGCAGCAGCAGCGCGATATCAGGCATCTGCCCACACGATCGCTTGCAGACCACCCAAACTGCAGGGACGTGACTAGCGCGTCCCTACGGTTCTAGCACCTGCCGCTGCGGATGTGAAGCTCATGTCCGCGCGACATAAATGGTTACATTGATCCGATTTTCGGATTATTCACACCAATCTGATTGATTATACATAACCAATATACTTACATACAAGAAGTTTTAAATCAGGATGATACCATTTATTGACTAACTAAAAAAAGAATAAGAATAAGCAAGCTTTCGGCCTTGCAGCCTTCGTCGGGCTTACATCCTGTTAGTTTGCAGGCTGGTGGTACAGACAGCTATATACATGCAACATCAAAAGGGAAAACATAGATTTTTGTCAAGCATAAATCCATGTCATTAAGATGCCTTAAGTGAAACAGAACATCTAAATGGGGTGAGAAGTTGTTAGCTGAGATAAGGATCCTTGTTTACTCCATGCTCACAGACCTGGGATTAGGATTGACACAGAGGTATCGTAAATTCTGAGTTCACAAGTACAGCTATATAGGCTGAGAAAGAGTTTAAATATCATCAGCCTCATATCAATATAAAAAGTTGCTTTGAACCAATTTATAAATTTTGTTTCTGTTTTTGTTTTGAAGCCACCCTTCAGGGCAGTGACACGAAGATCATCCATGCTGTGTCCGTTGGACCGAAAGTGTGTAGCAACTGGGAGTCCAGATTTGGTATCATTAATAGTGTGCCTGTGTCCATTCATACGTTTGCGCAGAGTTTGTCCAGTTTCTCCCACGTACATAACATTGGGGCATTTAGCACACATGATCAGATATACCAGATTGGTGGAACCACAGGAAAATGTGCCTTGTACTCTGTACTCCTGTTGTGAACCTGGTATCGTTACCCTGTCAGTGGAGTAATAAAGCAGACAAAAGATACATAGACGACTCAATCTTCATATGGAAAGGTGCCCCCAATCTAATTTCCTCCTTTCTTGACTACCTCAACACCAACCCCGCCGGCCTGCAGTTCACTTCCCACCGTGATCCGGTTTCAATAGAATTTTTGGACGTGGTCCTATACACAGATCAACATCACATCAAAACCAAAACATTCTTTAGACCTGTTGACGCCAATAACTACTGTATAGCCACTACCACAGTTTTCACCACCGTCCCTGGACCAAAAACACTTCATATTGTCAATATAAAAGAATATACCGAAATTGTACAGATGTTTAACAATACAATATTCAATCCAAAGCCTTAACAACTAAATTCACCGACCGTAAATACTCCAAAAAAACTTTTACAAGACGCACACCATAAGGCCAAAACCTACAACCCGCCAGTACCATCATCCGATACTCAGACCAAAGATGTGCCCTGATTCATCACAAAGTACAGTTACCAACACCAGCCCATCCGTAACATCCTTAACACAAGATGGGAGATCCTCCTTCAGGACCCCCACTTACGACTCATCATACCAACCACACCTGCCATCACATACAGACGCGCCCCCAATCTCCGCAGCATACTGGTCCCCAGCAGACTACGCCAGCTACCGACTGATATCACACATTCCCCTACCACCCGGACACCAGGAAGTGCCTCGTGTAATCACAGGAGGTGCCTAGCGTGTCAATTTGTGTTCAACACCTCATCCTTTTCCTCTCAAGTCACCAATGCAGAATACCATATAAAGGACGCCATTACCTGCGAATCAAAATACATAATTTATGTCATCTCATGTCCGTGCCAGCTGCAGTATGTGGGCAGGACCACCCAATCAGCCAGAAGTAGAGTAGGGCAACATAAAATAGCATATTGAACAAATATCCGCTACACAGTGTATCACGTCACTTTTCCGCTCATCACGATCACAATCCCGCACTATTCCGTATCACATTTATTGAATCCATTCCGCACAATCGTTCAGATTCTTTTGACTCCCTCAAAAAACGCGAGATGTATTGGATACAAATTCTTAAAACTTTAACTCCAGATGGCCTCAATAAAGTACTGGAGAAAATTTACTAATTCATCCCATTAACAGTATACATTGTTTTTCTCTTTTTAATCCCGCCCTCTCTTTTTATTAGTTTTCCACATCGTTTTATCATGGTTTTATGTTGTTTATAGAAACCTTTTTATCATTGTTTCACAAATGCAATTTGCACAGTATGAATTTCTTTTATCTCTTTTATCTCTTTTATTTTTTTACTTATATTCTTCATATACAGTTTATAATCTTTCCTCAGATTGCTAAACCTACTATACCCAGGGCCGGATTTCTGGCAAGGCCACATAGGCCATGGCCTAGGGCACCAGAAATTTAGGGGAGGCTCAGTGAGGGGCAGTAAAGCTGTTCTATGCAGCCATCCCTATCTACAAAGACAGCTTTACCCTTTGAACTCTCTGTCCTGTACTTGTGTCGTCCCTGCAAGACCTGTAAGCGCTATCCTGCAGGTACACATCAGCCTAACTCTCATGGTGACACAATGGGTCCATCATTAATGAGATGCCAAACATAACGTAAAAGTTCTTAAGGAAAACATAATTTATATGCGTATTACTAAAATAGTTATTGTCTGTGGCACCAATGATGGAAAGTAAGTAGAATTCTCATTGGGGCACACAGAGATAACAACCATACAGATGGTATAGTTGGCCTTGGGCGGTAAAAAGTACAAATCTGGCCCTGACTATATCTGTATAATTTATATGTATTTTATATGTGTCATGGACATACTAGCCCATCAAGATAGAAATGATCATTGGATGATACATATTTTCAATATAACACAGGAATGTATACTTGCCACCTTTTAGTGGACACAACTAACACCTATTCTAAATATATACTACTAGATGGCAGCATCCTACTGCAACAACACACTCGTATAAGTTACACTTTGTAACTATCTGCCTTTCACAATTGTACAGTTTATTAATAGTCGCTTAGTGGAACCCCATCTATATATATACACATATGTAACCCTTTTCTTTAGTCCCTCCGATCTATGCCCTATACTCCCTCGGCGCTGTCCTACATTAAATATGGCTGCAGCAGCGCTGTCACACCAATACGCATGCGCACCTGCCGCACTAAACTCCCCATGATCTACACAGGACACGTGGGGATGTTCATAACTCACACATGCGCAATAGCCTTAAGCGGGATGACGCTCCCGGTGCACCACCCCGTCCAGCTGATCACTTAGCAACACGCGTCTCCCTAGTCCCTTCCGGCAACTTCACTCACACTGCCCGCATTCCCTGTGCGGCCTCATTGGCCAACAGCCCTCCCTGTTTCCACGTCTACCTACAGCCGGCACGGCCCCGCAATGGAATTATTGGCGCAATGTTTGGCTATTTAAAGGTCAAAAGCCGACACATGAGTACAGAGGTGCCAAGCGTTTATTGGACCATTATCTGGTAAGTGCCATCAAACTTTTGTTCAGTAAAGGACTATTTTTGACTACACCTGTCTATTCCTGCTGCCCTACGCTGCACTACTGCACTTTTTGGACCCATGCTGTTTTTTACATGTCCCCCTGCTTTACCTTCCCATCAGTTATGTTCCCATCCTGTAATGATCTGCTCAGCTGCCTGTGCAGGCAGGCAGCTTTTTGACCATTGTTTAGGTTTGCATGCTGCAGGACTCTGGAAAGAAGAGCTTCTGTCAGTTTTGCAGCTTGTGTTTGCTGAGGAATTTGCATACGTTGTCATGCAAATTGCCTGGCCACATTCATTGGAGGCGTGTACTATAAGTACTATGTGTTTCCCACAATGCTTCGCTGGTCATAAGGAGTCTTCCTGTGAAACACTCTGGAGAGTGTCAGCCATGCTCTTTGTTTGAAGATCAGCTTAGAGTAATTCCTGGAAACTGTGCTAGGCAGGTTCCCTAGTGCAGTTAGGATTGTTTATCTGTTTGTTTGTTCTGTTGCCATTGTCCTGTCCCAGCGGTGGTCGACAGGAAATGGTTCTGATCTCTGTTCTTGGAGTATAGCTGGTGCAGCGGTTGCTACCAGCTATCTCTTCTGATCTGTCTCACTTGGATCGCGCTAGCATCTTGCGCTAGCGCTGTGGATCCTTCTGTTCTGTCTCCTTGGATCGCGCTAGCCACTTTCCGCTAGTGCTGTGGATCCTTCTGTTCTGTCTTCCTGGATCGCGCTAGCCACTTTCGCTAGCACTGTGGATCCTTCTGTTCTGTCTCCTGGGATCGCGCTAGCCACTTTCCGCTAGTGCTGTGGATCCTTCTGTTCTGCTACTCTGTACCTGGATCGCACTCGCTTCGTGCTAGTGCTGTGGATCCTTCTGTTTTGTCTTCCTGGATCGCGCTAGCCACTTTTCGCTAGTGCTGTGGATCCTATCTCTCGCTTGTCCCTGTTTTCGTGTGTCTGTCTTGTCTGCTACGACCGCTTGCTGGAGGCTCGGTGAGGTAACCGTTAAGCAAGCGTTCGCATCCTCTGTTTCATGTTTGTCTGTCGATGGTTAGTTAGGCGTGCTTGTCTCTATTGTGCTTATCACATGGAGACCGCGCATAACCGCGTGCACTGTTGCGAATGAGTGCGGTGTTCGTGGTTAGCTAGCGTTTGTTGTTTTCCGCATCTCCTCATTGTATGATTTGCTGTGCCTTTGCTATCCTCGTATTCTGTTCTGATCTGCCTTGTGTCACTTCTGGCAATCGCCTTTCTTGCGGTGGCGTTTCTGTTTCGTATCTGCTGTTGTGTGTGTGTGCGCGGTCGCGGGGTGGCGACTAGATTGGCGCACACACATACAATCTGTCCCTTTGCTCGTTCTCATTCGCAATCGCTTCTCTTGCGATTGCGTTCTGTGCTTCATACAATTCCTGTCTGGCATTTGTGGAGTCACAGAGGATTGGTTCCTCTGCACTCCCCAGCGCCATCTGCCGACAGGAATTTCCCTCTACGGGTGCGTAGCACTTTTTGCTGGGTGCCTGCAAATATGCGCTTGTGGAGGATTTCCGCCGTATCAGCGCACGCGTTGTGCGCTGATCACGGAGAAAGTTCCACAATCGTTACAGTATGACCAGCCCAACCCAAAACCCCAGTGTAGACGGAATTCCTGATTTGTACGATTTTGTCGAGTTTGGGTCCTGTGTCTTTAAGAACTTTAAAAGGCTAAACTCAGAGACCAAAGCGGAATTTCTCTCTGAATGTGTGAGGTTTTGCCTGGATCCCACCTTTCAGATTACTGATCCGTCTACGTCGGCTCTTCAGTTTGCCTATGTGCTCTTAAAAGACGATTTGTTCACCTGGGCATATGATGTGCTAAAAAATAATTCTTGGAATGGTAATCTGTATCAGTTGCTTGCAGTGATATTCTCTCACTGGTTTAAACTGCCTGGCTTACCACCTGCTCTGATTAAATGTGTAGCTGCTGATAAGTCAGCTGATCTTTCCCTTCCATGCAAAACTTTTCAGTATGACAATCAGTTCAATGTGTCTGTTGCCACTTCAGGTTTTAAACAGCAGACATGCAAAGTGGCTAAAAAGAGAAAAACTAAAAAACGCAAGCATCGGAATAAAACACTCCCTATTGATGTTTACTATGATGTTGATCTGTCTCCTGTTTTTTTGCCTCAATCCCAAGCTTATGTGGATCCTATTATAGGTAGGATCGCACACTATATTAAAGCAGTTAAAAAATCTGTTCTTGTCCCTGAACTCCACCCCTATGGAGATTATCTGGATACTGGCCTGTTTGAGCCCCCATTTGCTTCCTGGGATGTTGGGGCCTTGCTGGAGGAATTCGATTTTGATTGGAAAGCCTTTTGCGATTTTTACATCGCAAAAAGCAAGGATGTCTTGAATGATTGTCTCGATTCTATGTACCTTTTGATTGATTCCGATGAATGTGACGAGGGTGATGTGGATCTGGTGATTTATGTGTGGCAGACGATTTTGGATGAGTTGCACACACACCAACCAATTGATTCCAATAAAGAGACATCGTTGTCGGATGATTGTTCCTGCCTTTCTGGGGTAAAGCATGAGATTCTTGACTTTGTGCAATCTGAAATGAATGAGTGTGCCGCTGTGGTTGGTTCCTGTGCGAATCCTGAAGGATTAGCACCTGACAGTGTGCAGTTTGAATCTGTGCGATCTGATGCCTGTTTCTTGGATGTTCCTGCAGATTGTGATCGGCATGAGTCTGCCGGTTTCCTCAAGGATGTGTGGGATCCTTTGTCATTTAGAAACAGATCTTTGAGATCTTCCGTCTGTGACCCTGCTATGGGGAAAATTTCTCGACTATGCAGCGTCAAAAGTAAAATTAATATGCCTAATAAAGTTTGTCCTGTTGATGTTGCTATTTCTTCTACAGATGAGTCTCTGTCTCACCCTGTTCACACCTGTAAGGGCCCGTTGCCTGGGGACAGTTGCTCCAGTGTTTCTGTCCTGAACGCCTTACAGTCTGCCCCGCAGATCACGGAGGTTTGCGATATGGAAGCGTCAGTTTCACAACCTAAAGTGAATTTTGATTCGCAGGTTTTGCGTTCTGACTCCTCGGATTTGACATTGTTAGCCGAATCTAAGAGTGAGACAGCGCTTCGGTTTTGCGAATCTGATGCTGAACCTTCTTTGCCTTGTTCAGAGACGCTTTCTCTGCACCTGCCCTGTACCATGAATGAAAACATGATTTCCTTTCACACTGACGTTTGTGAGCCCCTTTCTTGCTCTGAGGGAAGTGCTGATTCTGCACCCTGTACTCTGGATGAGTCAATGTGGCCTTGCTCAGAATCCCCTGCAGTGTCCCTAGAGGCTCGTCTAGGTATTGCCACTAAACTCACCTGTTTTTCTGCAGTTTTGGAGTTACAAGCTAGTTTGACTGCCACACAGAATTCTGGGTACAGTGAGAATGAAGTTAGGGAGTCAGTGTGTGTTCTAGTAAATATTCCTGTACATCCCGCTAATTATGATGAAGTTCAGTCTCAGGTTATGGTGGAACCATTCCTGGGACATCTACCCTGTTCACAAAATAAAGTTCCAGTTTTGCCCTGTAACATGGATAGTTCAGAATCCTTCTTAGAAAACCTGGAAAATGATGTTCCTGAGGTCTTGTTTGATGTTCTGGAGGTCTCAGAGTTCCTCCCAAAGGGTGCAGAACTTGTAGGAGATGTCTTCTGCCCCCCAAGTCCTTCTGAGGTGTTGCCCTCTTCCGTAGGCATTGCTGCCTTGCTGGCTACCTTTTCAGCTCTGGTGGAGCTTCAGTCATGGGTAGTCAATGATGAATTTCTGTCAGATACCATTACAGTCATTAAGATCTCTAAGCCTGAGACCGAGTCTTCTTTTGAAATACCAGTACCTGTGACCTCTACTCGTGATGATTTTCTGCCCGGTCCTGGTTTTGGTCTGGTCGTGCCGGACTCTGAGGTTGGCAGTTCCCCGACATGTCCTGAGGTTTCTCCTGTGCTGGTGTACCCCAGTGTGCTCTGTGACCCAGAAAGCCCAAGTGTGCCTCGGTTACCAGCATACTCAGATGCTTCCTCGATGGAGACATGTTCTGATTTAGCCTGCCTGCTTGCATGCCCAGAAGTGGTCCCTGAAAGTCTTGATCTTGATGGGTGTCCTGCTAATTCTGAATCTGGAACTGTCATAGGTTCCATGGGGGTGCTTGGTAGCTCCCCATGTGGGCCTGGTGGGCGTTCTGGCTTCTTGGAATCTCTGCGGAGCTTCAAGGCGTTCTGGGAGATTCCGAGAGAAGTTTTGCTTGGTACCCTGAATACAATCAACAGCGGCTTTTGTTTTAAAAGAGACACTTCGAACAGGTTTTGTGGCAGATTTGGTATTTTCGGACGCTCCTTGGAAGGCGGTGGGTATTGTCTGGAGGGTGTCGATGGCTTCTTCTCTGGTATCCACAGTCCTGATGGGTGTTACGCTGAGATTTGTAGTGCTGATGGGCATGTTTCGGTGGCTTCTGTTTCCGATGAGGTCGGTTTCGGGTAGACTGACTCTGGAATTGGACCTTGTCGGGCTGTCCCGACCTTCATGAGTCTTCGGTTGGAGTCTTTTGCTAATAGCAGTTTTAAGGGTCGTCTGGAATTCGGCCCTGGAGGGGGGGGGGGGTACTGTAATGATGTGCTCAGCTGCCTGTGCAGGCAGGCAGCTTTTTGACCATTGTTTAGGTTTGCATGCTGCAGGACTCTGGAAAGAAGAGCTTCTGTCAGTTTTGCAGCTTGTGCTTGCTGAGGAATTTGCATACGTTGTCATGCAAATTGCCTGGCCACATTCATTGGAGGCATGTACTATAAGTACTATGTGTTTCCCACAATGCTTCGCTGGTCATAAGGAGTCTTCCTGTGAAACACTCTGGAGAGTGTCAGCCATGCTCTTTGTTTGAAGATCGGCTTAGAGTAATTCCTGGAAACTGTGCTAGGCAGGTTCCCTAGTGCAGTTAGGATTGTTTATCTGTTTGTTTGTTCTGTTGCTGTTGTCCTGTCCCAGCGGTGGTCGACAGGAAATGGTTCTGATCTCTGTTCTTGGAGTATAGCTGGTGCAGTGGTTGCTACCAGCTATCTCTTCTGATCTGTCTCACTTGGATCGCATCTTGCGCTAGCGCTGTGGATCCTTCTGTTCTGTCTCCTTGGATCACGCTAGCCACTTTCCGCTAGTGCTGTGGATCCTTCTGTTCTGCTACTCTGTACCTGGATCGCACTCGCTTCGCGCTAGTGCTGTGGATCCTTCTGTTCTGTCTTCCTGGATCGCGCTAGCCACTTTTCGCTAGTGCTGTGGATCCTATCTCTCGCTTGTCCCTGTTTTCGTGTGTCTGTCTTGTCTGCTACGACCGCTTGCTGGAGGCTCGGTGAGGTAACCGTTAAGCAAGCGTTCGCGTCCTCTGTTTCATGTTTGTCTGTCGATGGTTAGTTAGGCGTGCTTGTCTCTATTGTGCTTATCACATGGAGACCGCGCATAACCACGTGCACTGTTGCGAATGAGTGCGGTGTTCGCGGTTAGCTAGCGTTTGTTGATTTCCGCATCTCCTCATTGTATGATTTGCTGTGCCTTTGCTATCCTCGTATTCTGTTCTAATCTGCCTTGTGTCACTTCTGGCAATCGCCTTTCTTGCGGTTGCGTTTCTGTTTCGTATCTGCTGTTGTGTGTGTGTGCGCGGTCGCGGGGTGGCGACTAGATTGGCGCACACACATACAACCTGTCCCTTTGCTCGTCTCATTCGCCATCGCCTCTCTTGCGATTGCGTTCTGCGCTTCGTACAATTCCTGTCTGGCATTTGTGGAGGTACAGAGGATTGGTTCCTCTGCACTCCCCAGCGCCATCTGCCGACAGGAATTTCCCTCTACAGGTGCGTAGCACTTTTTGCTGGGTGCCTGCAAATATACGCTTGTGGAGGATTTCCGCCGTGTCAGCACACACGTTGTGCGCTGATCACGGAGAAAGTTCCACAATCGTTACACATCCTCACTACTTTCCCTTCCTTACCACTATATCGTCCTTACCACACCACATCACCTACCTGGACCAAGCTAATGCATTTACCCTCCACCAAAAAAAAAAACCTCCCCCCCCCCCTCCCCATACCTTGTGCAATAATTTTAATCTCCTTCTGGCTTCTAATATACATATCTGTATAGGCGCACTATTCAGATCAGTCACACTTTCATCCTATGACATCACCGTTCACCGCTAACTCACTCCTTATGCCCATCACTATTATACAAATATCTTCACCCTGGTCTACCATATCCCTCGCTATTACACTATATATTATTATATCTATATATACACATGATGCTATCATCCACATACAGCACTCTGATATGCTCTTCATCTCTGTCATTTATAGTGTGATACTTCGGTTGTTCTAATGCCTGATGAAGCGGGATTGTGCCCGTGAAACGCGTTGCAGTTTTTATCTTGGAGTATGTGAATAAATTATCTTAATCTCAAGCAACAGCATTGTGTCTGTTTTGGAGTGGCTGGTCCACCACCGCCACCCGGATGTTTTAAACTTTTATCCTTTTGGCGCCTCTGTACATCGATATGTCAGTGGAGTAGAGGTGTCTGCAGGTCCCACACCTTTTTTGTCGGCAGGGTGATGTTCCGTTTTGTTGAAGCCTATTCATGTTTCATCATGGTGTAAACAAGGATCCTTATCTCAACCACCCCTCACCCCATTTAGATGTTCTGTTTCAATTAAGGCATCTTAAAGCGGTATTTTCACCATAAAAATCAAATTTCAACAGCAACTGGTCTGAGTGTATTAAGTGATAAAGATGCTAAACCTGCATTTAAAACTTTCAAAACTTTTTCTACTGTTATGATTTAGAGTTATCACATACTTAAGGAACACTGGCCCTTTAGTAGTCATGCCAAAGAATTGCATGCTGGGGGTTCTTTTTATCTATAATATATTCCTCCTCTTCCCTTTATTTCCCTGCCAGCTGCTTATCTGAAACCTAATCCCCTGCTCACTTGTGTTTACAAGCAAGGCTGAGGTGACTCAGCGATTGGAGGAGAAAAGAAAAAAAGTAAAGGGCAGAAATGACATCACGAGTTAGCCTTAACTGTGGGCAAAAGACATGGCCCCCACCAGGAACAGAATTCTTGTCATTTACTATATAACATTCACTGAAATCAAAACGTGGACAGTATAATACATGTGTTATGTAAGTAGATCAAGTATTTATCTACTTATATATGTGTTTTTTTTCCCTGCAATAGTATGGCTGATCCTACTGCTTTAATGACATGTATTTATGCTTGAAAAAAATCTATGTTTTCCCTTTTGATGTTGCATGTATATAGCTGTCTGTACCACCAGCCTGCAAACTAACAGGATATAAGCCCGACGACGGCTGCAAGGCCGAAAGCTTGTTTATTCTTATTCATTTGTAGTTAGCCAATAAATGGTATCATCCTGATTTAAAACTTCTTGCTTTTACTGATGGCTAACACGGTACAATACCCTACTGCTACTACTATACTTGCATACACTCATGATTTTTCCAAAAATATCAAACATATGATCGAATCGAAATGTATGTTTTTATACTTTTCTTTCTGATTTTCCAACACATCCAATCAGATTTTTATCAAAAAAACTGAATAATTGTCTGTTTTGTCTTGATCGAAAAAAAAAGATTATTTTCAATTTGCCCTGTATGTGATCATTTTGGTTAAATAAATGGGAAAATCGAACAACTTGATTGTACCATGAATGTCACTGTCTTACGAACTGTAGAACAGGAACTCGGCATAATTAAAGCGGACCCAAACCAAACATTTTTTTTAATTCACAATATTTAGTTACACCACTCTGACACATACAAAGATACATAAACATTCCTTCAAGCCTATGAGCATTTCAGTGCATGCTTTTCACCCTTCTCTTTCCATAACTAGAGTTATACAGGTGGCAGCCATTACTTCTGAGCTTAGTAGGAGGTTTTAGATCATCGGTGTGTTTGTCATCAGCTACCCTCCCTCACAGGGGCGTGGTCTATGTGACATCTCACACAAGCTGAGATCACCTTCCCTGTGACATCATCAGTAGCAGCCTGTGTTTTGTTTTTGATCTCCTCCACCAGTCTGCCGGATTCTGTCCCGGCAATATGAAAGGAAGGGAGGGGTTCCTCCAATAAATGTAAAATATTTTATATTTGTCATCATGCAGCTGAAAAAGGCTGCTATTTATTGTTATAATTTAGAAAATAGATTTTATTTCTGAAATCTTGTATTTTTAATTTGGGTCCACTTTAAGAGGAACAGAAACGCACACAACACAGTTGTTGACTTTTAAGCCGTGATTATTAAAGTTTAATGTATTCAATCAAGACCTGTGTATAGTTTTTTTATACCTGTTCATCACATTCTGTTTATTTCTATAAATATAAATCAAACTGTGAGCACGAGACAAATCCCGCGCAGATATTCCGGTTCCGAATCGCTCTTTATCTGGATAGGTTCCCCCTCTCTGCAGCGCATGGAGGTCGTCGATCCATCAATCGATCACTTTTCTCTCGTATTGTGAGGTTGATAATCAGGATGCATTCAAAGAATAAGTAGTAAACATGAAATGACAATAAAATTCCACTCCAGTCACTTAGGCGTTTGTTCCATTTACTTTGTTCGGAACTGCAAAGGAGGCACAAAAGTATCATTAATAAAAATAAATAAAGACAAATTTAAAAGACACGTCCAAGGTGCATAAAAATCAAAAACCTACTTGCCTCGGCTTCCTCCAGCCCCTGGCAGCCGTCCTGTGCCCTGGCCGCAGCCATGCTTCCCGGACTCCCCTCTGGTACAGGAGGCCTACTTGCGCTCCAGTGTGCTTCTCACGTAGTCGGCTGACGTCATCCAGACTGTACTGCACAGGTGCGGTAGTTCTGTGCCTGCACAATACAGTCCGGATGAAGTGTGACTCCGTGAGCCGCATGGTGAAGCGCAAGCCTGGCGAGGTCGGCATCTGCACCGGAGGGGCCCGGGAGACACTGGAGCTGCGGCGAGGGAACAGGAAGGTTGTCAGGGGCTGGAGGAATCCCCAGGTAAGTAGATTTTTTATTTTTATGCTTTTCGGACCTTCCCTTTAAAGCCTTTCTATTACAGGCCTCATTCAGAGTGGTGCGTTGTGGCATAATGACCATTGCATTTACAGTGCGCTGGGTGGGCCCGCTGGGTCCCCTTTTTCTTACAAATTAGTGGTTGCGAGCAAATTTCCGGGAGCAGGGAGCGGCCGCTGGTCTATGAGGTTTCCCACTAGGTCACCTGAAGTAGACTAGCAGAAATATTGACCTTCTGCACTCCTGCGGACTACCCTTTCATGCAAATGCTGAAATAGCTGAGCCCGAACAGGTCAGCTCTACTCGCCTGTGTTGTAGATCGGACTTGATCAGGCTCGGATATTTCCTCCTGAGCCCAATCGGAAAGCTGCTATTGCTCCTGTGCTGGATCGTGGAAGGTAAATATTTACATCGCTGCGGTTCGGGTGCTGCCAGCGCTGCATCCCGGAGGGTGAAGAGGATGCGGAAATCCTTATTAGGTTCCAGAGGCTTCTCCCTCTCGAGGTAAGCATCCCCCAGGAACTGTTTCATTATTTCTTTTTTTACAGATTTTCTTTAAGAATAAAAGGAGGAGGAAACGTTTTTAGGCTATTGTGAGTGTCTCTTGCTTGAGGTGGAAGTCGGGAGGCTGTACCTTAGGATCAGCCGGGGTTGTTTGGTGTGGGGGGGGGCACAGTTAATGTCCCACAAGCTCTATGAGACCCATGTGATGAGAAATGTGATGAGGGTTTTGGGGCTCCATGTCAATAGAGTGCTTGGGGACCCATGGAAAACTCGCACTGGGACCCCAAACTCCCTAGTTACACCACTGAAGAGAGGGGCCACTAGACACCAGGGAACTCTATAGGGAAGAGAGGGGTTACTAGACACCAGGGAACTGTATAGGGGAGGAAAGGGGGGGGGGGGGCACAAGACAACAGGGGGATTAATAGGGGAGGTTGGACCACTAAACACCAGGAAGCTCAATAGGGGAGGCAGGACCACTAAAAACCAGATAACTCTATAGGGAACGGAGGAGACATTAGACACTAGGGAAGTGTATACAGGAGGCGGGCCCACTAGACACCAGGGAAGTGTATAGGGGAGGGAGGGGCCACTAGACACCAGGGGACTGTATAGTGGAAGTAGGGGCAACTAGACACCAGGGAACTGTATAAAGGAGGAAGGTGGGGGGGGGGGCACAAGACAACAGGGGGATCAATAGGGGAGGTTGGACCACTAAACACCAGTAAGCTCAATAGGGGAGGCAGGACCACTAAAAACCAGATAACTCTATAGGTAAAGGAGGAGGCATTAGACACTAGGGAAGTGTATAGAGGAGGGGGCCCACTAGACACCAGGGGACTGTATAGGCTGTATAGGGGAAGGAGGGGCCACTAGTCACAAGGGAACTGCATAGGGGGGGGGGGCACTAGACACCAGGGAACTGTATAAGGGAGCTATTAGACACAAGGGAAATTTATGAGGTAGGGAGGTGGTCACTAGACATTGTGGTTGGCCAGTGACTCAGTCCCAGTGGTCAACTTTGGCCCACTTTTTGAGATGAGTTTGACACACCTGTCATGCCCTCATTCCACCGCTGTCCCCTATGGAATTTCTGCACCTTTGGTAATCCTTGCCATGCTTTGGAAGTACTAGCATCCCCGAGTGCTTCAGAAAAAGCATGTGCCAGTACTGCACATGCGTGAGCCAGTACATAACTGTCTCACGATGCAAGTATTTCTGAAGCTGAACGAGGAGGGCCAAAGAGGGATTCAACCTGAAGGTCAAATAATGTCAACCGGGGACAGCGGTGGATTGAGTGGAGCGGAGCGAGGAGGTGGAGCAAGGGGGCAGAGAGAGGAGACGGAGCGAGGGTGCGGAGCGAGGAGGTGGAGCGAGGGGGCGGAGCGAGGAGGGCCAAAGAGGGATTCAACCCGAAGGTCAAATAATGTCAACGGGGGGCAGCGGTGGATTGAGGGGGCGGAGCTAGGAGGTGGAGCGAGGGGGCAGAGAGAGGAGGCGGAGCGAGGGGGCGGAGTGAGGAGGTGGAGCGAGGGGGCAGAGCGAGGAGGGCCAAAGAGGGATTCAACCTGAAGGTCAAATAATGTCAACGGGGGGCAGCGGTGGATTGAGGGGGCGGAGCGAGGAGGTGGAGCGAGGGGGCAGAGAGAGGAGACGGAGCGAGGGTGCGGAGCGAGGAGGTGGAGCGAGGGGGCGGAGCGAGGAGGGCCAAAGAGGGATTCAACCTGAAGGTCAAATAATGTCAACGGGGGGCAGCGGTGGATTGAGGGGGCGGAGCTAGGAGGTGGAGCGAGGGGGCAGAGAGAGGAGGCGGAGCGAGGGGGCGGAGTGAGGAGGTGGAGCGAGGGGGCAGAGCGAGGGGGCGGAGCGAGGAGGCAGAGCAAGAACTGGGAAGGCTCTATAAGATCCAGAGCCTTTTCTCTACACAAGTGAGTATCTAACTTTTATTTTTCTGGCCCAGTTCAGGTTCACTTTATGTTTTTAAATTCTGTCCATGATACAAAACCTCCTCCATGAGGTCTTTGCTTTACACATTTTTGCCCTATAAATTTCTCCTCTGAACTTACCAAAGACGTAACTGGCAGAGAACCCTCGTAGCTGAATTGAACTGTCACTCCGGAACTGCGTCAGTACGGTACTCGCTTTGGAGGTGAAATTCTTCTGACCGACTGAGCCACAATATCTTGCAAGCTGTGGGGAGGTGGTCTTCGGTCCATCGTAAGCCACCACATAATCGTTACTGCATTTCCTGTCCACCTCCAGCCTAAAATCAGTCATATTAACGAAGACCTGAAAGAGATAAAAGATAAAAGATTACATATCCGTTCGGCTTTACAGTAAATGAAATATTCAGTACAGTCCCGGTTATCCGGAACCCAACTAACCGGAAGTCTCAGCCAACCAGCACAAACCCCCCGGCAGTACTCAGTGGTGGAGGCCAACTTCTTAGGCCCCATTTACATTTGGAACCACAAATCACGATTGCAGTCGCAGTCACGATTTTACATTGCGGTGTTCCATGATTTTCGGTGATTGCGTTTGGCGATTCTCATTCCAGTGAACGCAATCGGTGGTACAATGCTAGAGGCAGCACATCTGCGTTCATCGGACATCGCAAGCATGCCACAATCGCAGCAGTGGGAGTAATCCCTATTTAGGGCCCATTCACACTTAAAAACGCTAGCGATTTGCATTAACGTTTTTGCGGGTGATTTTTTTGCGATAGAATGCAGAAAAATCACGTTTTTGGAGTGATCGCGATTACCGGTTCTATGCATGCTACTGGCAATCGTTTCAAAATTGCCTGAAATCTGTTGCGTTTGCGATTAGTGATAATCACAAAAATACCCATAATCGCGGCAGTGAGAACACTGCCAGAGGCTATAATAGCACTAGCATTTTAAAAAAACTCTAGCGTTTTGCGATTCCCCCTTAAATGTGAATGGGCCCTTACTATACAAGCTGATGGCCCAGCATTGACCGGGTATACGTTCGGCTGGTGTTGGCTCCACCCACTTTTCCTAACACTAACACACAATTACTTCAATTATTCAATGACCTAGTTTGTGAGCTTTTGAGTCCTTGGCATCAATAATTTATGTTTTCCCATTGAAATTAAGCAAATCTGATTGGCTGTTTGTGGCTCCACCCCTTTTCTAAATTTGAACCCCAGTCACCCAATGACCAACTGTACCAGGTTTGAGGCCTGTGCCATTAACAGTGCAAGAATGGTAGCAATGAAATATTCCCCTTGAAAATCAATAGGTGAATTTTGATTGGCTTTTGTAGGCTCCACCCACTTTTCAGAATATTAATCCCAGTCACCCAGTGACCAGCTGTGCAAAGTTTGAGCACCCTGCCATTAACAGTGTAAGAATGGCTGCAGTTTATAGTTTCCCGGTGAAATTTGTATTTGTTTCTGCCTACTTTTTGGTTATGGGGACACAAAGGGCTTGATTCAGTAAACGGTGCTAACCCAGTTAGCACGCCTAAAGACTTTGGGCGTGATAACTAGCGTGCTAACTGGGTTAGCACCGTTTACTAAATTTACATCGCACGCAAAGTCCCACACTGAAAACTTTGCGTGCCCACAGCGCGGTGTGCGCGAAATGTTGCATCGCGGTGCGACGAAAACGGTGCGTTGATGCGCCTATAAGGTCGCATTGCGTGCGACTTTAACGTCACATGGTGCGACATTAAGGTCGCACCCAATGCGACCTTATAGGCGCATCGGGTGCGCTGTTTTCGCGGTGCGCGTGCAAAGTTTTGCGTGCGGGACTGTGCGCGCGATGTGAATTTAGTAAAGGGTGCTAACCCAGTTAGCACCCTAGTTATCACGCCTAAAGTCTTTAGATGTGAATTTATCATGCCTAAACTAACTTTAGGCATGCTATAGGGCTTTTCACAGGCATGCTAACACTTAGCACGGTTTACTGAATCGAGCCCAAAGGGCTTGATTCACTAACCGGCGCTAAGCACCTAATCTGAGGTTAGTGTGCCTTATCTGAGGATAGTGTGCCTTATCTGAGGATAGTGTGCCTTATCTGAGGTTAGTGTGCCTTATCTGAGGTTAGTGTGCCTTATATGAGTTAGTGTGCCTTATCTGAGGTTAGTGTGCCTTATCTGAGGATAGTGTGCCTTATCTGAGGATAGTGTGCCTTATCTGAGGTTAGTGTGCCTTATATGAGTTAGTGTGCCTTATCTGAGGTTAGTGTGCCTTATCTGAGGTTAGTGTGCCTTATCTGAGGTTAGTGTGCCTTATCTGAGGTTAGTGTGCCTTATCTGAACTTAGTGCCCCTTAAGTAGCTTTGTGCACACTAAAAGATGCACAAAGCTACATCGCGCACTGCACGATAACATCGTACCTGCTATACCGTACATGATGTGACCTTAAGGTCGCATAGATTGCGACCTAAATGGCGCATCAGTGCACCGTTATCGTCGCATCCTATGCGACCTTATGGTCGCATCATATACAGTACAGCGGCTGCGACATTATCGTCACACTGCGCGCAAAGATTGGCGCATTACGCTGTGCACGCTGTGCGCGGTGGAGTGCGCGATGTAGCTTTGTGCATCTTTTAGTGTGCACAAAGCTACTTAAGGGGCACTAAGTTCAGATAAGGCACACTAACCTCAGATAAGGCACGCTAACCTCAGATAAGGCACGCTAACCTCAGATAAGACACGCTAACATCAGATAAGGCACACTAACCTCAGATAAGGCGCACTAACCTCAGATAAGGCACACTAACCTCAGAAAAGGCACACTAACCTCAGAAAAGGCACACTAACCTCAAAAAAGGCACACTAACCTCAGATAAGGCACACTAACCTTAGATAAGGCACACTAACCTCAGATAAGGCACACTACCTCAGATAAGGCACACTAACCTCAGATAAGGCGCGCTAACCTCAGATAAGGCGCACTAACCTCAGAAAAGGCACACTAACCTCAGAAAAGGCACACTAACCTCAGATAAGGCACACTAACCTCAGATAAGGCACACTAACCTCAGATAAGGCACACTACCTCAGATAAGGCACGCTAACCTCAGATAAGACACGCTAACCTCAGATAAGGCGCACTAACCTCAGAAAAGGCACACTAACCTCAGATAAGGCACACTAACCTCAGAAAAGGCACACTAACCTCAGATAAGGCACACTAACCTCAGATAAGGCACACTAACCTCAGATAAGGCACACTAACCTCAGATAAGGTTAGCCCTCTAGTTTGTGCCCACTAAGTGATAAGGCACACTAACCAGCTTAGTGCCGGTTAGTGAATCAAGGCCAAAGTATCCTATATGTTATTCCAGGTAATGTATTATGTGTGTGCCAAATTTCATTCTAATCCGTTCAGCCATTGTTGTGTGATCGAGTAACAAACATCCAAACTTTCACATTTATAATATTAGCGAGATAAGGCTTAACAAGATCATGCTGCATGCTGGTTCCAGGGCCCATCCAAAGGTGACTATAGGGCAGAGGATGGAGCAGTTCATTTTAGCACGATGGCAACTGGCGCTTTTCAGCTGTCCCATAGACAACAACAAATAGCATTTGTAATCGCTTTTCTCCTGTAGGACTCAAATTGCATAAGCTTGTCTCAGAACAGTAATTGGTTGATTGGTATATTATGGAACAGAGGAAGAACTCTATAAGTCCGGCAATGCCAGGCTAAACAGGTGGCTTTTCAGTCTGGATTTGAATAACTCCAGGGAAGGGGCTTTCTTTATCTGGTGTGGTAGAGAATTCCAAAGGGGAAGTATGACAGAAAGCACTGCTGGCTTCAAAGATTTTGAGGTGCACTCTGGGAGTGACCAAGTTTATGGATTCTGCTGATCTGAGGTTGTGAGGTGTGGTGCAGTTTCAGAAAGTCCCTCATGTACCCAAGGGCCTAAATTGCGCAGGGATTTGAATGTTAGCATACCAATTTTGGGATTCTTTAAAAGGATTCTCGATTTTATGTGTAGCCAGTGTAATGAGTGAAGGATTGGTGTTATTTGGCAATGGCGGGTTTGGTTTGGTAACAATCTTGCGGCAACCTTCTGTACTAGCTGCCAATTCCCCATCGATCAGTACACCAAGGCTGCGCACAAGGTCAGAGCTGTTTATGTTTGAATTCCTGATTGGTGTTGATTTAGGATAGAGCTGTTTTGATGCCAAGCGATGGCTTTGGACAAAGAGGACCTCAGTTTTATCAACATTCAGTTTCAGCCAGTTGTCATTTATCCACGCCTGTAACTCAGCTAAGGAAGAATTTATTTATTTTTATATCTTCTTTTTTTTAGGAAGGGGGGGGGGGGGGTAGGATCTGTTCCACCAGGTTTGAAGGACTAGTATAGCTGTGTGTCATTGGTATGGCATAATGGCAGTGGTAGCCCAGACTAGTGTTGGGCGAACAGTGTTCGCCACTGTTCGGGTTCTGCAGAACATCACCCTGTTCGGGTGATGTTCGAGTTCGGCCGAACACCTGGTGGTGTTCGGCCAAACTGTTCGGGGTTCGCCCGAACTGCAGAATGCATGGCCGAACATGGCCGAACAGGGCCCCTGTTCGGCCGAACAGGGCCCTGTTCGGCCGAATACTGCCCCCCTATGCCCCCTATGGGGTCGCAGGCATAAGGGGGGAGCATGCCCCGATCGCGGGGGGGGTCGGAAATTCCCCCCACCCCCTCCGCTAGCGCTCCCCCCTCTGCCCGCTTCCCCATACAAAAAGTTTGAAACAAGTTCAATAGTACCTGGGCTGGTGGCACTGGCTGGCAGTGGAGTGAGGAGGAGTCCGAGTAGCAGAGTGACGTTGAGGCCGGGCAGCGGGCGGTTCAGCGCTAGTACCCTTGTGGTACTTCCGCCCTTTCTCTGACCTCACGTCCTCTGCATACGAGGGTACGCATCACGCGTACCCTCGTATGCGTCATCACGCAGAGGACGTGAGGTCAGAGAAAGGGCGGAAGTACCACAAGGGTACTAGCGCTGAACCGCCCGCTGCCCGGCCTCAACGTCACTCTGCTACTCGGACTCCTCCTCCTCCTCACTCCACTGCCAGCCAGTGCCACCAGCCCAGGTACTATTGAACTTGTTTCAAACTTTTTGTATGGAGAAGCGGGCAGAGGGGGGAGCGCTAGCGGAGGGGGTGGGGGGAATTTCCGACCCCCCCCCGCGACCGGGGCATGCTCCCCCCTTATGCCTGCGACCCCATAGGGCCCCCAAAATGGGCATGTTCGGGGGTCCCATTGACTCCCATTGAGTTCGGCGTTCGGGCCGAACATGCCGAACATCTGGCCCATGTTCGGCCTGTTCGGCCCGAACCCGAACATCCAGGTGTTCGCCCAACACTAGCCCAGACCACGACCACAATATTGACTGCAGCTAGAGGCATCGTGGAGGTTGTTTTATGCTGTGATAATGGTTAAGCTTTGCAAGTGCTGCAGTGATGAGTTTGAGAACCAGCATCAGGCAGGTTCTTTCTGCTGCCAGTTACCGGCAAGCAGCAAAGGAAGACTGGCGCGAGTGTAAAGGTGGCCACACACCATACAGTTAAAAGATCCAGTTTTTCACCAATTAAATAATTTCAATCGGTTGTCCCGAATAGGGATGGTCGGAAATGCCAATTTCCGATTCCGCGGTAAATCCGAATTCCGCCATTGCCAAATACCGATTCTGCTTTCCGCTACCAATTTCCGCATTCCGATGCGGAATTTCCGCCGGAAATCGCGGAAATTCCGCCCGACTTTAACATCGATTTTCTCAAAAACTATAAGGTCTTTTTGAAAACTTTTTTTTGCATCTGTTTAACAAACTCTGAAAATTTGGTGTTTCTAGGACTTACGGGGGCTTTGCTATTAACCGCTAAAGTCGGCGGATTTTTACTGTAATGTAAAATGCAGAAAATAGGCAGATGCAGATTTTCTGCATTTTACATTACAGTAAAAATCCGCCGACTTTAGCTGTTAATAGCAAAGCCCCTGTAAGTCCTAGAAACATCAAATTTTCAAGGTTTATTAAACTGAATCTCCTGAACAAGATGCAAAAAAAGTTTTCAAAAAGACCTTATAGTTTTTGAGAAAATCGATGTTAAAGTCGGGCGGAAATTCCGCGATTTCCGGCGGACATCCGCCTAACGCACTTGCATTACCGATTTCCGCATTCCGATGCGGAAATGCAATTTCCGATCGGAATTTCGCGGAATCCGAATGAGCATCCCTAGTCCCGAAAAATTGAGACTTTTTCTTTGTTTTCAATCGGTAAATCCGATCAAATTTCATGTTTTTTTTTTTCAATTTTGGAGATTGGACATGTTGGAAATTTCAGACCAACTTTATCAAGAGTTGTATGGTGTGTGATGGATTGGCAATTACTTGATGTACAGTTCCAATCAATTTTTTCTGAGCTTTGAATTATTTTATTCATGATTGGGGAAAAATGTAACATACAGTGCTGTCCATAGTTATTCATACCCCTGACAAATTTTGACTTTAAGTTACTTTTATTCAACCAGCACGTAATTTTTTGACAGGAAATGACATAGGTGTCTCCCAAAAGATAATAAGACGATGTACAAGAGGCCTTAATGTGGGGGAAAAAAACATTTTTCAACTTTTATTTACATTTGAGCAAAAAGTGTCCAGTCCAAAATTATTCATACCTTTCACAAACTGTCCCAGTCTGTGGGAAAATCCAAAATTCTATACCATTCCAAATAGTCCAAGCTGTTCTAAATCATCCTAATTCCCTGATTGACTGGGGACAGCTGTTTTAATCAACTCAACAGGTAAAAAACAGCAGCTCTCTGCAGTTGCTTTGTGGACAGTCATGGCTAAGACAAAGGAGCTCAGTGAGGACCTGCGGCTGCGCATTGTGGCTGCTCACAAGTCAGGAAAGGGCAACAAGGCCATTTCTAAAAGTTTTCAAGTTCCAGTGGCTACAGTGAAAAGTATTATTAAAAAATACAAGATGTTCCACTCTGTGGAAAATCTCAGAGGATGTGTTTACTTACCACAAATCCAGGTGGGGCAGTTATTACCCAGGAGCACTCCATGTTAGGGTTGTAGGCAGAGGGGTAGTTGGGAGAACTGAAAGTCCCCTCAGAGCTGGTCAGCATGGCACCACAGGACACTGAGAGAGGCAGATAGAGTTATCATAATATAAAGGCCTGGACTATAAAAATACATTACTATCAGGAAACTGAGAGAGGCAGATAGAGTTATCATAATATAAAGGCCTGAATTATAAAAATACATTACTATCAGGAAACTGCGAGGGGCAGATAGAGTTATCATAATATAAAGGCCTGACCTATAGGAATACATTACTATCAGGACACTGAGAGAGGCAGATAGAGTTATCATAATATAAAGGCCTGACCTATAAGAATACATTACTATCAGGACACTGAGAGAGGCAGATAGAGTTATCATAATATAAAGGCCTGAATTATAGGAATACATTACTATCAGGATACTGAGAGAGGCAGATAGAGTTATCATAATATAAAGGCCTGAATTATAGGAATACATTACTATCAGGATTCTGAGAGAGGCAGATAGAGTTATCATAATATAAAGGCCTGACCTATAAGAATACATTACTATCAGGACACTGAGAGAGGCAGATAGAGTTATCATAATATAAAGGCCTGAATTATAGGAATACATTACTATCAGGATACTGAGAGAGGCAGATAGAGTTATCATAATATAAAGGCCTGACCTATAGGAATACATTACTATCAGGACACTGAGAGAGGCAGATAGAGTTATCATAATATAAAGGTCTGACCTATAGGAATGCATTACTATCAGGACACTGAGAGAGGCAGATAGAGTTATCATAATATAAAGGCCTGCCCTATAAGAATACATTACTATCAGGACACTGAGAGAGGCAGATAGAGTTATCATAATATAAAGGCCTGACCTATAGGAATACATATACAATAAGGACACTGAGAGAGGCAGATAGAGTTATCATAATATACAGGCCTGCCCTATAGGAATGCATTACTATCAGGAAACAGAGAGGCAGATAGAGTTATCATAATATAAAGGCCTGACCTATAGGAATACATATACAATAAGGACACTGAGAGAGGCAGATAGAGTTATCATAATATAAAGGCCTGCCCTATAAGAATACATTACTATTAGGACACTGAGAGAGGCAGATAGAGTTATCATAATATAAAGGCCTGGACTATAAGAATACATTACTATTAGGACACTGAGAGAGGCAGATAGAGTTATCATAATATAAAGGCCTGGACTATAAGAATACATTACTATTAGGACACTGACAGAGGCAGATAGAGTTATCATAACATAAAGGTCTGAATTATAGGAATACATTACCATCAGGAAACTGAGAGAGGCAGATAGAGTTATCATAATATAAAGGCCTGACCTATAAGAATACATTACTATCAGGACACTGAGAGAGGCAGATAGAGTTATCATAATATAAAGGCCTGCCCTATAAGAATACATTACTATTAGGGCACTGAGAGAGGCAGATAGAGTTATCATAATATAAAGGCCTGACCTATAAGAATACATTACTATCAGGACACTGAGAGAGGCAGATAGAGTTATCATAATATAAAGGCCTGACCTATAGGAATGTATTACTATCAGGACACTGAGAGAGGCAGATAGAGTTATCATAATATAAAGGCCTGACCTATAAGAATACATTACTATCAGGACAGTGAGAGAGGCAGATAGAGTTATCATAATATAAAGGCCTGGACTATAAGAATACATTACTATTAGGACACTGACAGAGGCAGATAGAGTTATCATAATATAAAGGTTTGACCTATAGGAATACATTACTATCAGGACACTGAGAGAGGCAGATAGAGTTATCATAATATAAAGGCCTGACCTATAGGAATGTATTACTATCAGGACACTGAGAGAGGCAGATAGAGTTATCATAATATAAAGGCCTGACCTATAGGAATGTATTACTATCAGGAAACTGAGAGAGGCAGATAGAGTTATCATAATATAAAGGCCTGCCCTATAAGAATACATTACTATCAGGACACTGTGAGAGGCAGATAGAGTTATCATAATATAAAGGCCTGACCTATAGGAATACATATACAATAAGGACACTGAGAGAGGCAGATAGTAATGTATTCTTATAGGGCAGGCCTTTATATTATGATAACTCTATCTGCCTCTCTCAGTGTCCTGATAGTAATGTATTCCCATAGGTCAGGCCTTTATATTATGATAACTCTATCTGCCTCTCTCAGTGTCCTAATAGTAATGTATTCTTATAGGGCAGGCCTTTATATTATGATAACTCTATTAGGACACTGAGAGAGGCAGATAGAGTTATCATAATATAAAGGCCTGACCTATGGGAATACATTACTATCAGGACACTGAGAGAGGCAGATAGAGTTATCATAATATAAAGGCCTGCCCTATAAGAATACATTACTATTAGGACACTGAGAGAGGCAGATAGAGTTATCATAACATAAAGGTCTGAATTATAGGAATACATTACTATCAGGAAACTGAGAGAGGCAGATAGAGTTATCATAATATAAAGGCCTGACCTATAGGAATACATTACTATTAGGACACTGACAGAGGCAGATAGAGTTATCATAACATAAAGGTCTGAATTATAGGAATACATTACTATCAGGAAACTGAGAGAGGCAGATAAAGTTATCATAATATAAAGGCCTGACCTATAGGAATACATTACTAACAGGACACTGAGAGAGGCAGATAGAGTTATCATAATATAAAGGCCTGCCCTATAAGAATACATTACTATTAGGACACTGACAGAGGCAGATAGAGTTATCATAACATAAAGGTCTGAATTATAGGAATACATTACTATCAGGAAACTGAGAGAGGCAGATAGAGTTATCATAATATAAAGGCCTGGACTAATTCTAATCCAATTCCTTACATGGTTCAAAACCAGACAATGGTAAAAGGCAAGGCAATCCTCAGAGCTAGTTCATCCACAAGACAAGCTAGGCAGATGCCTAGGGCTCTATGGGTTTCCTGGCTGCCACCTGTTCTGATTGCCCATGTTCTCCTTGCTTAATAGGTCAGGTGACTAGTACAGACTTTGTGCTTATTGAGGAACATTATGTTTGCTGCAGGAATCTAAGGTGCTTCTACTGATATATGGGAGTTATTTGAATTTAGTGATCACTTCAAACAAACTTTACCCCTGTATGTATGAGTGTGTGTTTGGTGGGTGTGATGCAATATGAGGGTCGGCCAACCTCACTACGGGTACATCGGGCTCGATTCACAAAGCGGTGCTAACCCAGTTAGCATGCCTAAAAAACTTTAGGCATGATAACCATTGCACCATGCTGGTGGAAAGCCAGTTTAGGCATGATAAATTTAGGTGTGATAAGTTTAGGTGTGATAAGTTTAGGCATGATAAGTTTAGATAAGTTTAGATCGCTTGCAAAGTCTCGCACACAAAGCAGCGCCATTAAACTTTATACGAAGTGCACCAGTCTTTGCTAGCGTAAAACTTTTGATCAGTTGTGCACTGCGGTGCTAACGCAGTTGGCGCTTAAACTTATCATGCCTAAACTTATCACACCTAAACTTATCATGCCTAAACTTATCACACCTAAACTTATCACACCTAAACTTATCATGCCTAAACTTATCACACCTAAACTGAGTTTAGGCATGATAAAGGGCTTTTCACCAGCGGGCTAACTGTTAGCACCGCTTTGTGAATCAGGCCCATTGTCTTTTAATGGAACAAAAACCTTTTTATCTTAGGAATTTAACAATAACATTTATATGTTTATAATATGAATAGTGCGTGTGTTTGATTGGAGTGTACTCCTCCTCCAGTTTACCCTTAACAATTTATTTTGACCAGTACAGACAGCCTGAGTTGGCTCCCATTACACCTTAACTTTCCAATCCACTGTCGGAGTTGGCCACATGTTCATTGCGTGCAACTTCACCGCACTCCGATGTTCACTCTGAATTCAGGGAGGGGCTAAATCAGAATGTCTTTTGTTTAGGGGACACACATGGCTACCTAAACCCCTTATCCGGGGGAACACTCGACACACTGATTAATACTGATATTTGGAGGGCATGGGTAGTATCTGGGGGGCAAGGCTCCCCAAATCTTGTATTTACTGTAGGAAGCACACATGGCTACCTAAACCTTGTATCTGAGAAGCACGCATGGCAAGTACTAGGGATGGTCAGAATTGCCAATTTCATCTTCCGCGGAAATTCCGCTTTCCGCCATTCCCGATTACCGCATTCCAATGCAGATTTTCATGGAAATTTCTGCCGACTTTAACATTGATTTTTTCAAAAAGTACAAGGTCTTTTTGGAAGATTTTTCCCCCTCTTGTTCCCACTCTTCTACTTACCATACCCTGAAAATTTAGTGTTTTTATTGCCTTCGGGGGCTTTGCTATAAATTTCTAAAATCGTTGGCATGCCTGCCAATCGGTAATGCAGATTTTCTGCATGGTACATTACAGTTAATGGCCGCCAAAAATTTCAGCGAAAATCCACCTACCGCACTTCTATTACCGATTTACGAATTCCAATGCGGAAAAGCAATTTTCGATCGGAATTGTGGAAATGCAAACGAGCATCCCTAATGGCTACCTATCTACGATATCTAACGAGCACATGGCTACTAAAACTTGTGGTCTTCTGGCTACTTAATTCCTCTATATGAGGGGTGAGGGGAACGGTTGCCGAGCTATTTTATCTATGGCCCATTACTACCTAAATATTTTCATACCTCCCAACTTTTTCAGATGAGAAAGCAGGACACTTAAGCCACACCCCTGATCACGCCCCCACCATGCCCTAGTCACGCATACCATAAAGATTTCATAAGAAAAGTATGTTGTTTTATAATTCAAACCACTCTGATCCTTTCTATCCTGCTTAATTTTCCTTCATAGGAACATTTTAAAATTAGTAATACAGGTAGTCCCCGACTTATGAACGCCCGACTTACGAACCACCCACCAATACGAATGGCATAGATTCTGTGTTTCCATGGTAACAAGTCGAAAAAAATTCAAATTGCACTTTTTTTTTTTTTTTAGTTTTTTTTAGTTTTTCAGAAAATCGATTTTGAAAAATTCAAAGAAAAAATGGCTTTTAAACCTGTATAAGCAAGTACAGAGGGCAGATGTGACACAGAGGGGGACACTGGAGTGTCCCTATCTCGTTCGTTAACTGGGGACTACCTGTATATCAATTTAAAGGATGGGAATAAAGTTTAGAGTCAAACAATTTTTTTGGTAGAGAAATATATACAGTAACATAGAAAGAGGGACAAAGTCCTGAAAGAGGGACAAATGAGGAGAAAAGAGGGACAGAGGGACAGGGCTTCCAAAGACTGTCCCTTGGACTGTCCCTCTGAAAGAGGGACAGTTGGGAGCAATGTAGGGTCACATGACTGCTTAGTTCTGGTTTCTGGCGGACAACAATTCTGCGGCAGTCTGTCACCCACCTGACTGAACGTTTGCAATCATTACAGCTGATAAACTGTGCGGTGGCTGAAGGAATGTCGTATCTCCAGATAGTCTAGGCAAACAAGATGAAATGCTTGGAAAGCTCCCTCACTTATTACAGAGCTGTAGAAGCCACAGTATAGGCGTGACTAGTCATCTTCAAGAACCGAAAACTGTGACCAGCAGAAGCTACATCATGTTCTCTCGCATAAACATTATAACAGCGACGCACAGTTGGGCGCAGGGCGAGCAAACTGACGGCTCCCCCCGCTGCCACACAAATCCCCGGCGTTAAATACTCCTCCTCCTCTGAAATGTAGCAACTCGACGGGGACAACACGACACACGCACATAATTCAGGGGCCGTCTACTGACAGCACCAGAATTACCTGGACTGTAGAGTGCAGTTATAGCCATGTGTATACCAGTAGAGATGAGCGCAAATTTCACATGATAGTAATTGTGCATCATAAATCGCAATTAGAAAGTAAAATCGTAATGTGAAATTTGGGGTAAAATCATAATTCACCTCATTTGTAAACGTAATCAGGAACCGTAATTTCACAATTTTGGGTAATTTTTTCGTAATTTTGTGCAGACTTTAGCAGATAGCAATATAGGGGCTTCATTCACTAAACCGTGATCAGTCATATCATAGCTGCGCTAGCATTTTTGCGCGCGTTTTTGCACAAAACCGTGAATATTTGTGCACGAAAATTTGTGATTTTGCACGAAAATGCACAGAAACGCTAGCGCAGCCGTGATATGAATTATCACGGTTTAGTAAATCATGCCCTATATTAGATAGCATGCCCTCATACATCCTATCATCACTAAAATTGCTACATATGTTAAGCGGAATCATGAGAACAAGGCTGAAAATCCATTTTAAAAATGCAGAGGAAAATGTTTTCTGACTTTCATTTTTCTGAGTTTAAAAAACATTCCACCTTTGCATTTTTAAAATCAATTTTCTTAAAAAAAACTAGAAGGCAGCCCTGTCCCATGCATTCAAATTTAAGTGGCAGTCCGGGGCCCTGAGGTATTTGGGGATCCTCCTCTTATCTACTGACCTGAGTCATTTGTATGAGCTAAATTTCAAACCTTTACTGAAGTCTTTGCACGCTCTCCTCTTATCATGGAAAGACTTCAAAATGGTGTTTTGTATTATTTTAGGGCCCTACCAATAGATATAAGCAAACGAGATATCCTCAGGCTCCACTCTCAAATTCTAACATTTATTTGGCAGGGAAAACATCCCAGAATCAACTCAAAATATCTCTCTAGATCCAAAACACAGTGGTTTGGGCCTTTCCAATTTATGGTCTTACTATAAAGCCACCAGACTAGCTCAGAGCCTTCAATGGGGCTTGAAAACCCCCAGACCTAGATGGGTGGTGCTTGGGTATTCTTTAATTGCCCCCTATAGAATTTCAGACATACTCTGGCTTCCAACAACTCTTTCCATCCTTTCCCCTTTTAAAAAACACCCAATTATAGGATGCGCCTTATCCCCATGGCGCACCTGGATCTGGTCCTGGTCCTTTTGTCCCAGACATTTTATACGAGAACCTATCGTCTGTAACCCTATCCTGCCCTTCACTACCTCGGATGCGAGCTGGGAACGGTGGCATCTGGCTGGTATTACCTGTTGAAACATTTACGGTAATAGAAAACCAGAAGGTTGTCGCTTGGCCCTCCCTACAAAAAGATATGGCCTTTCTGCTTTCTCTTTTTATTGTTATCTACAAATACGCCATTATGCCTCTTCCTTATTACGTTACAGCCCTACTTGGGATCTTTCTTCATTTGAAAAATTATACTCATCAGACCTGGACGCCCCTGGCCTCATCCCTAAAATATATAACTTAATTTGGTTTGACTCTCTTCCTGATGTCATCCCTTGAATGGACAAATGGACCCAAGTATTACCTTCCTCTACTCCTGTAGACTGGAGTGTATTCTTCAGATAGATATTCAAAGTTTCTTCTAATATTATGCTTAAGGAAAAGAGCTTTAGGATTTAATATGAGTGGTATCAGTCTCCGAAAATTATATCTAAGATTTTAAAAGCCCCGTCAGTATAATGCTTTGATTGCTGTGAAAGAAATGCAGATATGGTGCACTGCTGGTGGCATTGTCCTCTGTCTCTGATATTTGGGAGAATTGCTTTAAAGAAATTTCTATAACGTTACAAGTGCAGGTCCCTCCAGATCCATATGTGGCCTTGTTTGGTCAAAAAATTCCTCAACTCTCTCAACATCAAAACGTACTCGCTTCTATATTTTGTGTTAGAGCTAGATGCATAATTGCTAAACACTGGAAGGGTTCTCTTCCCCCTCATCGTGTTTTATTAGATAAGACGTAGTGGATACATCACATGGAACAGATTTCTTAAAGAAAACCTGTAACGACAAAAACCTCCCCTGGGGGGTACTCACCTGGGGTGGGGGAAGCCTCCGGTTTCGATCGAGGCTTCCCCCGTCCTCCTGTGTCCCATGTCGGTCTCGCTGTGCCCCTCCGGACAGCGGCGATGTAAATATTTACCTTCCCGGCTCCAGCGCAGGCGCAGTATCGGCTCTCTGCGCGGAGATAGGCGGAAATAGCTGATCGTTGTCGGGCCGCTCTACTGCGCAGGCGCAAGTCTCCTGCAAGTCTCCTGTACCTGCGTAGTAGAGCGGACCCGACGGAGATCAGTTGTTTCCACCTATCTCTGTGCTGAGAGCCGCAGCAGCGCCACCCGCTGGAGCCAGGAAAGGTAAATATATCAACGCTTGTCAGGCTTGTCAAGCGTGGATTGCAGGAGACTTCGGGGGAGCCAGAGCTGGATTGCTTACAGCTACAGCGGAGGAAGAAGCCTCATTGGGAATACAGAGGCTTCCCCCTACCGAGGTGTGTACCCCCCCCCCCAGGGGAACTTTATTTTGTTACAGAGTCTCTTTAAGCTGGGAATACACGGCTCAACTCAGAGTCATTTGGAGGGCTCGATAGATAATTTCCGAAATGTCCGATCTCCCGCCCGATCGTTTTGCCGCTCGATTCCGCATTGAAGACAATGCAAAAAGATAAGAAAAACGGGTGGAAGATAAAAGGAATCGCCAGCGGAATCGAGCGGGAAATCGATCAAGTGGGAGAATCGAGTGGCAAAATCAAGCTGTGTATGCCCAGCATTACTCCTTAAAGTCAAACTCTTTGCACTTCAACCGCATAGGGACTGAATGGATCATGCGCTTCCCGTTAGGCCCGCCCCCTCCTCAGATGCCGAATACATAATGTTGATGTTTCCCAGGTACTTCTGGATAAATAATAACATCTGCCTAATTGTGTTAATGGTCACTTTCTCTTCAGAACTGTATAATTGACTTTTTACCGATTACTGAAGCTTTGTCTATAGTCACCCGGACACTATGTTCTAACTTGTTGAATAATGTTTGTTCTGCTGTAATTTGTTTGCTGCAAAAATTTCTAATACATATTAAAAAAAAAGGTCTTTTTGAAAAAAAGTTACCAGCCTCAGTGACATCAGTCCAGGTGTACTGCGCATGCGTGGGAGGTCTGCGCATGCGCATAGACCCTGACTGGCATCGACTGAGGCTGGTAACGGAGCTAACCGCGGCTGAACGCCAGACCGCGGGAGGACGTCGTGGGACTTGGACGTGTTTATGGGGCGGGAGGAAGCCCCGGGCGAGTATAAGAGCTGCTCTTTATCTCGTCTCTGAGTCTCTTTAAGCACAAAATTACGTAGAAAATTGTGCAAAATTACGAATAAATTACAGTAAATCAGTTGACTGATCAAATCATAATTACTTATGGCCGTAATTGTGCACATTTATTTTAAGTAACCATAATTAGCAGATTATGATCATTACCAGATACCAGACGCTACATGGCGCACAGCTTGCGCAGAGTTGAGCTGCTTTGGTTTCCTTTGGGTATGCTATGACCATAATAAGTGAAGAAGTGATGTCATAGTAAATATTTTTCTTCCTGTGGTGGACATCTTGAGATAGAGTTAGATAACGGGGCAGAGGGGTTTACAAATCACGATTTCTAAAAACATCATCTAGTGAGAAACTTGTCTGAAATGCGAGTGTGGATTCTCACCGGAGCTGTATGTAGCCATGAATCCAGTTGCCTCAGTGCTGTTATCACTGGCAAATTCCAGAAGCAACACGTTGCTTGAAGAAACCATGGGAGGTAACTGACCACTTCCACAGACATTGGCCAGCAGCACAGGAGAGGAAGTGCTGGCACCATCGTAGATCCTAAGGTAGTCAGAAGTACATCCTGGTGTGGACTGGACATCGAAGGCGCTGAACTGCAGGAAGACCTAAAGGAGAAGGTAAATCACTGATTAACCAAGCAGCTCGCGGTGACCCAAAACACTAGGAACGTATAGGGGACTAAAAGAGACCAAAACACCCTAATCACATAAGGCATTGGAGAATGTGGAGAACAATTCATGCTTCAGAAGGCGCATCTTGAAGTTGAAACATAATAGAAAAGTCAGATGGTGGAGAATGGTCTCTCCTGACCCTCTGGTGGAGAATGGTCTCTCCTGACCCTCTGGTGGAGAATGGTCTCTCCTGACCCTCTGGTGGAGAATGGTCTCTCCTGACCCTCTGGTGGAGAATGGTCTCTCCTGACCCTCTGGTGGAGAATGGTCTCTCCTGACCCTCAGAATGGTCTCTCCTGACCTTCAGAATGGTCTATCCTGACCCTCTGGTGGAGAATGGTCTCTCCTGACCCTCTGGTGGAGAATGGTCTCTCCTGACCCTCTGGTGGAGAATGGTCTCTCCTGACCCTCTGGTGGAGAATGGTCTCTCCTGACCCTCTGGTGGAGAGCTCTGACTACAGCGCTCAGAAATTGTCCAGCCTTGGAGCAGAACAGTAGTTCCACTTATTGTCAGGATTTCCTGGTGTAATTGAAGTGGGCTCAAACCCCATCCTAAAGTGAGTAGCAACCCACTCAACCCCCGATCCATCCAGCCAGAGACAGATTTACATTCTGGCCTGGGAGCCTTACACACCAATCCCAACATGAGCTGCCAGCGTGCTGGCTACTCCTGTACCATCTGGCCGCTACCCCCATTCGTTACTAGAGGGGATCTGCCCCTGTGATTACAGGTAGGCCCAGAGCTGGGGGGGGGGGGGGGGCAACTACTGACCTTCCCTTCCTCCGATACAGGGGTGTATATAAGTGTTTTACACTTGTTATGAGCGAGACGATCATGATGGCCACACTTGTTTTATGACGCTTTTGAGATGGGCCATGAAGGGCACCAAGGGGGGGGGGGGGGGGGGGGCAATGATGTGAGCATTGGGGGTCCCCAACAAAGTATCACTGTAGGACCCCATGAATTGTTGTTAGGCCACTGCTGCCCAGCATGCCTGAGCACGCCGCCCTGGATTTGAGAATGGATGCATTGGTGAGTGTGGACAGGTGAGTTTGGACAGGTGAGTTTGGACAGGTGATTTTGGACAGGTGAGTGTGGACAGGTGAGTGTGGACAGGGGAGTGTGGACAGGTGAGTGTGGACAGGTGAGTGTGGACAGGGTAGTGTGGACAGGTGAGTGTGCACAGGTGAGTGTGCACAGGTGAGTGTGGACAGGTGAGTGTGGACAGGGGAGTGTGGACAGGTGAGTGTGGACAGGGTAGTGTGGACAGGTGAGTGTGCACAGGTGAGTGTGCACAGGTGAGTGTGGACAGGGGAGTGTACACAGGTGAATGTGCACAGGTGAGTGTGCACAGGTGAGTGTGCACAGGGGAGTGTGGACAGGTGAGTGTGGACAGGTGGAGTGTACACAGGTGAGTGTGCACAGGTGAGTGTGCACAGGTAAGCATTGACAGGTGAGTGTGGACAGGGGAGTGTGGACAGGTAAGCATGGACAGGTGAGTGTGGACAGGGGAGTGTGGACAGGGGAGTGTGGACAGGGGAGTGTGGACAGGGGAGTGTGGACAGGGGGGTGTACACAGGTGAATGTGCACAGGTGAGTGTGCACAGGTGAGTGTGGACAGGGGAATGTGGACAGGTGGAGTGTACACAGGTGAGCGTGGGCAGGGGAGTGTGGACAGGTGAGTGTGGACAGGGGTGTGTGGACAGGTAAGCGTGGACAGGTGAGCGTGGACAGGTGAGCGTGTACAGGTGAGCGTGGGCAGGTGAGTGTGGACAGGTGAGCATTGGCAGGTGAGTGTGGACAGGTGAGTGTGGACAGGGGTGTGTGGACAGGGGTGTGTGGACAGGTGAGTGTGGACAGGTGAGTGTGGACAGGTGAGTGTGCACAGGGGAGTGTGGACAGGGGAGTGTGGACAGGGGAGTGTGGACAGGTGAGCATGGACGATGTGAGCGTTGGCAGGTGAGTGTGGACAGGTGAGTGTGCACAGGTGAGTGTGCACAGGTGAGTGTGGACAGGGGAGTGTGGACAGGGGAGTGTGGACAGGTGAGCATGGACAGGGGAGCGTGGACAGGGGAGCGTGGACAGGTGAGCGTGGACAGGGGAGTGTGAACAGGGGAGTGTGCACAGGTGAGTGTGGACAGGTGAGTGTGGACAGGTGAGTGTGAACAGGTGAGTGTGGACAGGGGTATGTGAACAGGGGTGTGTGGACAGATGAGTGTGGGCAGGTGAGTGTGGGCAGGTGAGTGTGCGCAGGTGAGTGTGCGCAGGTGAGTGTACACAGGTGAGCGTGGACAGGTGAGTGTGGACAGGGGTGTGTGGACAGGTGAGTATGGACAGGTGAGTGTGGAGAAGTGAGTGTGGACAGGTGAGTGTGGACAGGTGAGTGTGAACAGGTGAGTGTGGACAGGTGAGTGTGGACAGGGGAGTGTGGACAGGGGAGTGTGGACAGGGGAGTGTGGACAGGGGAGTGTGCACAGGTGAATGTGGACAGGTGAGCATGGACAGGGGAGTGTGGAGAGGTGAACATGGACAGGTGAGTGTGGACAGGTGAGTGTGGACAGGTGAGTGTGAGCTAAAGGAGGTTAAAGGTTCAAAAAAAGGATATTTAAAAATGTATTGATTCAACCTCCAAATAAATAATTCAGATGTATTTAAATGACGTTTAGACTCATTGCAATTAGGCAGATATGCCAGAAGTATGCCCCTTATATACTGTATAACCAGTGCATACTGCATTCACTACAGGAAATATGTTCTCCTTCCCCTGAGGGGGGGGGGGGGCAATGATGTGAGCATTGGAGGTCCCCAACAAAGTATCACTGTAGGACCCCATGAATTGTTGTTAGGCCACTGCTTCCCAGCATGCCTGAGCACACCACCCTGGATTTGAGAATAAATGTATTGGTGAGCATAGACAGGGGAGTGTGCACAGGGGAGTGTGGACAGGTGAGTGTGGACAGGTGAGTGTGGACAGGTGAGTGTGCACAGGTGAGTGTGGACAGAAAAGCATGGACAGGTGAGTGTGCACAGGGGAGTGTTGACAGGTGAGTGTGCACAGGGGAGTGTTGACAGGTGAGTGTGAACAGGTGAGTGTGTACAGGTGAGTGTGCACAGGTGAGTGTGGACAGGTAAGCATGGACAGGTGAGTGTGGACAGGGGAGTGTGCACAAGTGAGTGTGGACAGGTAAGCATGGACAGGTGAGTGTGGACAGGTAAGCATGGACAGGTGAGTGTGGACAGGTAAGCATGGACAGGTGAGTGTGGACAGGGGAGTGTGGACAGGGGAGTGTGGACAGGGGAGTGTGCACAGGTGAGTGTGGACAGGTAAGCATGGACAGGGGAGTGTACACAGGTGAGTGTGCACAGGTGAGTGTGGACAGGTAAGCATGGACAGGTGAGTGTGGACAGGGGAGTGTACACAGGTGAGTGTGGACAGGGGAGTGTGGACAGGGGAGTGTGGACAGGGGAGTGTGGACAGGTGAGTGTGCACAGGTGAGTGTGCACAGGTGAGTGTGCACAGGTGAGTGTGGACAGGTGAGTGAGGAGAGGTGAGTGTGGACAGGGGAGCATGGACAGGGGAGTGTGGACAGGGGAGTGTGCGCAGGTGAGCGTGGGCAGGTGAGTGTGGACAGGTGAGTGTGGACAGGGGAGTGTGCACAGGTGAGTGTGGACAGGTGAGCATTGGCAGGTGAGTGTGGACAGGTGAATGTGTACAGGTGAGTGTGGACAGGGGAGTGTGGACAGGAGAATGTGGACAGGTGAGCGTGGACAGGTGAGCGTGGGCAGGTGAGCGTGGACAGGGGAGTGTGGACAGGTGAGTGTGGACAGGTGAGTGTGGACAGGTGAGTGTGGACAGGTGAGTGTGCACAGGTGAGTGTGCACAGGTGAGTGTGGACAGGTGAGTGTGCACAGGTGAGTGTGGAGAGGTGAGTGTGGACAGGGGAGCGTGGACAGGGGAGTGTGGACAGGGGAGTGTGCGCAGGTGAGCGTGGGCAGGTGAGTGTGGACAGGTGAGTGTGGACAGGGGAGTGTGCACAGGTGAGTGTGGACAGGTGAGCATTGGCAGGTGAGTGTGGACAGGTGAATGTGTACAGGTGAGTGTGGACAGGGGTGTGTGGACAGGTGAGCATGGACAGGTGAGTGTGGAGAAGTGAGTGGTGGCAGGTTCAAAAAAAGGATATTTAAAAATGTATTGATTTAATTCAACCTTCAAATAAATAATTCAGATGAATTCAAATACGTTTAGACTCATTGCAATTAGGCAGATATGCCAGAAGTATGCCCCTTATATACTGTACTAGCTGGACGCCCGGCATTGCCCGGGTATGTATTTGGCTGGTGTTGGCCCCGCCCCCTTTTCCTAACCCTAACACACAATTACTTAATTACTTAACCTATTCAGGTTCCGTCGTTTTCACGTGAGAAATGTTCACCTCCCATTCATTAGCCTATAACTTTATCACTACTTATCACAATGAACTGATCTATATCTTGTTTTTTCCGCCACCAATTAGGCTTTCTTTGGGGGGGGGGGTACATTTTGCTAAGAGCCACTTTACTGTAAATGCATTTTAACAGGAAGAATAAGAAAAAAATGGAAAAATTCATTATTTCTCAGTTTTCAGCCATTATAGTTTTAAAATAATACATGCCTCCATAATTAAAACTCACGTATTGTATTTGCCCATATGTCCCGGTTATTACACCGTTAAAATTATGTCCCTATCACAATGTATGGCGACAATATTTTATTTGGAAATAAAGGTGCATTTTTCCATTTTGCATCTATCACTATTAACAAGTTTAAAATAAAAAAATCGGTCGGCCGCGGGAGCGCGCGGTAGCGCGCATGGTTCCTGGACGTAGTTTCTACGTCCAGGAACCAAAATAGGTTAATGACCAAGTTTGTGAGCTTTGCAGCCTTTGGCATCAATAATTTGCATTAAAATAAAATTAATCTGATTTGCTCCACCCCTTTTCTGAATTTGAACCCAAATCACCCAATTGTCAAGTGTACCAGGTACAGGTGATTAACAGTGTAAGAATGGCAGCAATTAAATATTCCCCTTAAAAATCAATAGGTGAATTTTGATTGGCTTTTGTACGCTCCACCCACCTTTCTGAATATTAATCCCAGTCACTCAGTGACCAACTGAGCAAAGTTTAAAAACCCTGCCATTAACAATGTAAAAGCAAGAAGTTTTGAATCAGGATGATACCATTTATTGGCTAACTTAGAGATGGATAAACCGTGATTTTACTGTTTACTGTTTATCCATCTCTAAGTTAGCCAATAAATGGTATCATCCTGATTCAAAACTTCTTGCTTTTACTCATGGCTAACACGGTACAACACTTTACTGCTTCTACATTAACAGTGTAAGAATGGCTGCAGTTTACATTTTCCCAGTGAAATTTGTATTTGTCTCCACCCACTGATGACCCGGCATTGCCCGGGTATGTATTTGGCTGGTGTTGGATCCGCCCACTTTCTAACCCTAACGCACAAACACTCAATAACCAAGTTTGTGAGCTTTGGGGTCCTTGGCATCAATAATTTGTATATTCCCATTGAAATTAAACAAATCTGATAGGCTGTTTGTGGCTCCGCCTCTCTCCAGCATTTGAACCCCAGTCACCCAATGACCAACTGTAGCAGGTTTGAGGCATCTGCTATTAACAGTATAAAAATGGCAGCAATTTAAATATTCCACTTGAAAATAAACAGGTGAATTTTGATTGGCTATTATAGGCTCAACCCACTTTCCTGATTATTAATCTCAGTCCCAAAGTTTGGGAACCCTGCCATAAACAGTGTAAGAAGGGCTGCAGTTTACGCTTTCCCAGTGAAATTTGATTTTGGCTCCGCCCACTTTTTGTAACCTGGACACAAAGTCACTACTCAACGCCCAAGTTTGTGAGATTTGGGGTCCATGGCATCAATAATTTGTATTTTCCATGAAATGAAACAAATCTGATTCACTGTTTGTGGCTCTGTCCCCTTTTCTGAATTTGAACCCCAGTGACTAACTGTACCAGGTTTGATGCTTGTGCCATTAACAGTGCAAGAGTGGCAACAATTTTAATATTCTACTTGAAAAGTGACATGTGATTTTTGATTGGCATTTTTTGGCTCCTCCCACCTTCCTGAATATTAATCCCAGTCACCCAGTAACCAACTATGCTAAGTTTAAGAACCCTGCCATTAACAGTGAAGAAGGGCTGCAGTTTACAATTTCCCAGAAAAATCTGTCTTTAACTCCACCCACTTTTTGTAACCTGGACACACAGTCACTCAATGACCAAGTTTGTGAGCTTTTGGGTTCGTGGCATCAAAATTGTGCTAATGGAAGCAGTTTATCCAGCAAATAAATCTGGCTGTTTTTGGCTCCGCCCCTTTACTGAATTTTAACCCCAGACACTTAACGACCGACTGTACCAGGTTTGAGGCCTCTGCTATTAACAGTGTGAGAATGGCTGCAGTTTCAATATTCCCCTTGAAAATCAATAGGTGAATTTTGATTGGCTCTTGTAGGCTACACCTACTTTTCCGAATATTAATCCTAGTCACCCAGTGACCAACTGTTAATGGCAAGGTTCCAAACTTCACACAGTTGAAGAAAAGCTGCAGTTTACATTTCCCCATGTAAAAAGGTAGTTGTTTTTGGCTTTGCCCACTATTTCTAACCTTGACATACAGTCACTTAATGACCAAGTTTATGAGCTTTGGGGTCCTTTGCATCAATAAGTTGCATTTTACCATTGAAATTAAACAAATCTGATTGGCTGTTTTTGGTCCGCTCCCTTCAGAATTGAAACCCCAGTCTCCCAGTGACTGACTGTAGCAGATTTTAGGTATCTGCCATTAAGAGTGTATAAATGGCAGCAATGTTAATATTCCCCTTGAAAATCAAAAGGTGAATTTTGATTGGCTGCTGTAGGCTCCACCCACTTTTCTGAATATTAGTCCCAGTCACCCAGTGGCCAACTGTGTCATGTTTGAGAACCCTGCCAATAACAGAATGGCTGAAATCAATCTAACAAATCTGATTGGCTGTTTGTGGCTCCCCCCCTTTAGTGAATTTGGACCCCAGTCACGCAATGACTGACTGTATCAGGTTTGAGGCCTCTGCCACTAACAGTGTAAGAATGTTAGCAATGTGAATATTCCCCATGAAAATCAATAGGTACATTTTGAGTGGCTGTTGTAGGCTCAACCCGCATTTCTGAATATTCATCCCAGTCACCCAGTGGCCAATTGTGTAAAGTTTAGGAATCCTGCCATGTTAAAAATGTAGTTGTTGGCACCGCCCACTTTTTCTAACCTTGACATACAGTCACTCAATTATCAAGTTTATCAGCTTTGGGGTCCTTGATATCAATACTTTGTATATTCCCATTGAAAAATAAACAAATCTGGCTGTTTGTGGCTCTGCCTCCTTCCTGAATTTGGACCCTAATCACCCAATGACTGACTGTATCAGGTTTGAGGCATCTGCTTTTAACAGTATAAGAGAATGGTAGCAGATGAAATATTCCCTTTGAAAATCAAAAGGTGAATTTTTATTGGCTGTTGTAGGCTCCACCCACCTTCCAAAATCTTAATGTCAGTCACCCAATGACAAACTGTGCAAAGTTTGAGAACCCTGTCATTAACGGTGTAAGAATGGCTGCAGTTTATATTTTCCCAGTAAAAGTTGTTTTGGCTCCGCCCACTTTGTGTAGCCTTGTCACACACAGTCACTCAATGACCAAGTTTGTGAGCTTTCAGGTGCCTGGCATAAAAAATGTGTGAATGAAAGCAGTTTATCCACCAAGGAAATCTGATTGGCTGTATGTGGCCCCGCCCCTTTAGTGAATTTGGACCCCAGTCACCCAATGACCGACTGTAGCAAGTTTGAAGCCTCTACCATTAAAATTGTAAGAATAACAGCAGTTTAAATATTCCCCTTGAAAATCAATAGGTGAATTTTGATTGGCTGTTGTAGGCTCCACCCATTTTCTTGAATCTTAATCGCATTCACCCAGTGACCAAGTGTACCAAGTTTGAGAACCCTGCGATTAACAGTCTAACCCAAAGGCCCAAGTTTGTGAGCTTTTGGGTTCGTGGCATCAAAATTGTGCTAATGGAAGCAGTTTATCCAGCAAAGAAATCTGGCTGTTTTTGGCTCCGCACCTTTACTGAATTTGAACATTTTTGCATTTTACCATTGAAATTAAACAAATCTAATTGCCTGTTTTTGGCCTAATCCCTTCAGAATTTAAACCCCAGTCTCCCAGTGACTGACTGTAGCAGATTTTAGGCCTCTGCCATTAAGAGTGCATGAATGGCAGCAATGTAAATATTCCCCTTGAAAATCAAAAGGTGAATTTTGATTGGCTGCTGTAGGCTCCACCCACTTTTCTGAATATTAGTCCCAGTCACCCAGTGGCCAACTGTGTCACGTTTGAGAACCCTGCCAATAGCAGAATGGCTGAAATCAATCTAACCAATCTGATTGGCTGTTTGTGGCTCCACCCCTTTAGTGAATTTGGACCCTAGTCACTCAATTATTGACTGTATCAGGTTTGAGGCCTCTGCCACTAACAGTGTGAGAATGTTAGCAATGGGAATATTCCCCTTGAAAATCAATAGGTACATTTTGATTGGCTGTTGTAGGCTCCACCCACATTTCTGAATATTCATCCCAGTCACCCAGTGGCCAAATGTGTAAAGTTTGGGAATGCTGCCATGTTAAAAATGTAGTTGTTGGCACCGCCCACTTTTTCTAACCTTGACATACAGTCACTCAGTTATCAAGTTTATCGGCTTTGGGGTCCTTGGTATCAATACTTTGTATATTCCCATTGAAAAATAAACAAATCTGGCTGTTTGTGGCTCTGCCTCCTTCCTGAATTTGGACCCTAATCACCCAGTGACCAACTGTACCAGGTTTGAGGCATCTGCTTTTAACAGTATAAGAGAATGGTAGCAGATGAAATATTCCCTTTGAAAATCAAAAGGTGAATTTTTATTGGCTGTTGTAGGCTCCACCCACCTTCCAAAATCTTAATCTCAGTCACCCAGTGACCAACTGTGCAAAGTTTGAGAACCCTGCCATTAACGGTGTAAAAATGGCTGCAGTTTATATTCTCTCAGTAAAAGTTTTTTTTGGCTCCGCCCACTTTTTGTAACCTTGACAGACAGTCACTCAATGACCAAGTTTGTGAGCTTTCAGGTTCCTGGCATAAAAAATATGTGAATGGAAGCAGTTTATTCACCAAGGAAATCTGATTGGCTGTATGTGGCCCCGCCCCTTTAGTGAATTTTGACCCCAGTCACCCAATGACCGACTGTAGCAGGTTTGAAGCCTCTGCCATTCAAAGTGTAAGAATAGCAGCAGTTTAAATATTCCCCTTGAAAATCATAGGTGAATTTTGATTGACTGTTGTAGGCTCCATCCATTTTCTTGAATCGTAATCGTATTCACCCAGTGACCAAGTGTACCAAGTTTGAGAACCCTGCGATTAACAGTCTAAGAATGGCTGCAGTTTACATTTTCCCATTTAAAATGAATGGCTGAAATTTGATTGGCAGTTTTATGCTCCGCCCACTGTTCCTGGATTTGTAACCTCGGTCAGCAAGTGACCAACTGTGCCAAGTGTGGGGACTCTGGCTTGATTACTGTGAGAATGACAGCCTTTTACATTTTTTCCATTGACTTGAATGGGTGAAATCTGATTTGCTGTTTGTAGCTCCACCCAGGTGTGCAGGGGGGCCGCGAGACCCCCAGAACATATCATCCCAGGTAGTAAGGGATCTGTGTACCAAGTTTCGTTCAAATCAATCAAGCCGTTTTCGCGTGATCGCGGCACATACACACATACATACACACATACATACACACATCCGATTTTATATATATAGATAACCACATACTGCATTCACTACATGAAATATGTTCTCCTTCCCCTGATCTGTGATCTGTTTATATAAACATGTTAACAATTTATTATTGTAACATTCAGAAATGCGTCTCTTACCTGACCGCTTGGAATGCGAATGAGCCATAGACAGTTGCTCGCACTCGGATAATTGCTGGGGTAGGAAGAAGATGCCAGCGATCCGGAAGATTCTGACAGCAATGTTCTGCAAAGGCCTAAAAACAAAAAATTGTGATGTTATTCTTATGCATGTCTGTATGTGCATTGTGCTAAGCTCCACCCAGCGATGCCATAACTTCCCGCTCTAAGCTCCACCCAGCGATGCCATCACTTCCCCCTCTAAGCTCCACCCAGCGATGCCATCACTTTCCCCTCTAAGCTCCACCCAGTGATGCCATCACTTCCCTCTCTAAACTGCACCCAGGGATGACATCACTTCCCCTCTAAGCTCAGCCCAGCGATGCCATCACTTCCCCCTCTAATCTCCGCCCAGCAATGCCATCACATCCTCCTCTAGGCTCCGCCTAGTGATGCCATCACTTCCCCCTCTAAGCTCCACCAAGCGATGCCATCACTTCCCCTCTAAGTTCCGCCCAGCTATGCCATCACTTCCTCCTCTAAGCTCCGCACAGTGATGCCATCACTTCCCCCTCTAAGCTCCACCCAGCGATGCTATCACTTCCCCTCTAAGTTCCGCCCAGCTATGCCATCACATCCTCTAGGCTCCGCCCAGTGATGCCATCACTTCCCTATCGATCATTAGACATGATCTATCGATTGTTGTACTTCCATATTTGATTGTTTCACTTGCCTTACGTAGTATGTTCCAAGCACATACGTTTCTATCCATTATATAGCATAGTTATCGCTAAATTGAATTATAATATTGTGGAAATCTCGCCGTCTCTTACCACAATTATACAGCTTGTTTATTTTGGAGACGTCCTGATTGCTGATTCCTTTTCGCTGCCCGATAGGTACAGAGGCGTTTGGCGTTGGGACAATGGTAGGAAGACTAGGATCTATTGAGAAAGCATTGCTAAGGAAAACAAAATCATTTAGTGTCAGGGCAGTTTGTAGGCTAAATTGCACACAGGGTGAGGATGTAAAAATTGTGCACCCCATCCCCCCCCCCCCCCCCCCGGACTCATGAACCCATACTATGTGGCTAGTGATCGGCGCTTGGAGCGGGAAGGGTGGTGAGTTGCTCATACGGTCTACCACTGCACAATTAGACTCCCTTTTCCATGTCGACTTGTTCATTTGGCACTTTTATTGGCCTGATGAAGCGGGCTTGGATCCGCGAAACGCGTTGCCTGTGCTAAATAAAAATCTTTTGTCACATACAAGGATTTCGTTATTGAGATAAGCCACCTCATATTATTTCCTCGATTTTAAGCTGTTTTTAGATGCTTTTATTTCAACCAGGGCAACTCTGTACCTCTAATTGTGCATAGCTATACCCCCAAACAATCTGTGTTTGAGGGGTGGTGACAGACCACCTGTGGGTGCCCCACAGTGGACACCTGTCCCTTCTTTTCCAAGGAGAGCGACCACATCCAGGTCCCGGCTGGGACTACCCCGAGTGGAGTCGGGTTTATGGTCTCCACCTGCTTCCTACGGTTGGTTGCCCTTACAACCTCCTTTTGTGAGTAGTAATTTATTGAAATTCCTTTTTTCAATTGCATACTAATATACTGCACTATTGGGCTCCCGTATTTGTCTCCTATATTATTTTCCCTGCAAGGTGCTGAGACACCCCGACTACACTATGGCCTACCACTGCGTTTACTCTGAAAAGAGGGGGGAGCACGGAGGAGATCCCCGGGGAGAGGAAGTCGGGTCCCCCTCCCAGCGGCTGAGTCCTGGTAAGCCGCGTTGAGTCCCATTTGCCAAAATGGGACTCAGCCCAACTCAACACAATTCCATGCAACACAGGGCCCTAAAGGTTTCAGATGAGTGTTCAGACAATGCAGCGTAAGTTTCTGCGCAGTTACCTTGGATAATGCATCACAGAGCCGTAGTCGTACGCCAAGCCTTGATTGAATGTGTTGAACTTTTTAAAATTGGTGGCCATTCCTACAACGTAAAAGGAGAAAGTCAGTGTTTTTATTTTATATAAAGACAACAGGTCTGATTCTGCTTTCAGGGAATTGAACGACTTGGACGACACAGAATAAGTGTTGATTGTAACAAGTCTTCTCATATTTGTAGATTTTCCACTAACTGCATGTGAGTGCAATACTTTTTTATCTTGAATTAAACGCTGGTTTTACACTATATGAGTGTTTTTAGTTGCAGTAACTTGTCCTGAGAGCGGCATCCGTGTATCTGCTTGCTGAATCCATATCTCCCAACGCTGTCATCAGGGCTGCTTAAATCCGGATCCGGGAGACATCCGGATGGTTCTATCCGGATATCTCCCAATTACCTGTGCGGGGTGGGCGGTCAATCTTACCTGTCTGATGTCTTCTTCAGTCTGTCCCTTGGCGCCTCCCATGATGCGATCCAAGCGGCGGTCACGTGATTACAAACACTTCCTCCTTCTGGGTTGAAGGAGGAAGTGTTTGTAATCACGTGACGCACGTGGAGCGCATTGTGGGAGGCGCCGAGGGACAGACTGAAGAAGACATCAGACAGGTAAGATTGCCCGCCCACCCCGCACAGGTAATTGGGAGATATCCGGATTGCAACTATCCGGGTATCTCCCGGTTCTGGATTTAGCCAGCCCTAGCTGTTATTCCTGCCTCTGGATACATTGGCGGTTGCTAGGGTGGGTGCGGGAGCGCGCGGGGGGGGCGTCCCTGCCCTGGTGGAGGTTTTTTTTGCGACCGAGCGTGACACAGAGGAAAGGAGTTGGGAAATTGGTTGTGGCAGTTATACGCTATGAGATGTTGTTTGTTTTCTATCCTATACAATAAAATGCAAGTGTCCCTGCGTCATCAGCTGAATGGTTGGGTGCCCCTGGCTTTTTTGTACTGAGCATGTGGGCAGCCAGGGCAGTTAGGACACAGGGCCGGATCTGACAGTTTGCTGTGTGTGGTTCACAGAGGTTCTTATTGCATTGTGGGAAATTACAGCTTTTTCCAACTGCCAAGCAAGCAGCTCCCAGTGTGCCTATACTGCAGACAGCGGTGGGGAACGAGCAATCGGGGGGCGTATGTGCGCGCATTGCGGGGGTAGTGGCTGTGGCCTAGCGCCCTTTTTCTTTAACAGGCGGGTCTTTTTACTAGTTACATATAACGTGAGAGTCTGGATTCAGAGAGCGGCAGACAACAAGTGTCGACCTATCACAGTGTGAACCCAGCCATGAAGATTTCTAGATCTACAGACTGTGAGATAGTGTATCTCTCTTTATCTTGAGACTGTGTGCGATCTCAGTATCTATTGGTCTAATATATATTGCTTTACAAAGGCAGTTTGTGAGAACGCGAACCACGTGTGCAAGTTTTTTCATTTTAAAGTTTTTTAGGTGGACTTCCTAAGCGCATACTGATTTTATTTTTCATTCACAGTAGGATAATGTTGCGGCACCTGGCTGGATGTTCTGCGTGTTGATGATGACGTAGCCGTCGCGGTCGCTCCTGCTTTGCTCGTGGAAGAAGCCCAGGGCGTGGTTCAGCTCATGCTGGACGGAGCCGGAGGTCATACAACCGCTCACCAGTGATATCATCTGAGCTCCGTTCCCCATTCGACCAACGTAGGACCAACATCTATTGAGGAAAAAACTCTTTCATTGAATTGTATAAGATGTCCATGCGAGCGCATTCCCTCTAGATCAGAAGACCGCATGCGAAGAGGACAAGAATGATCCTTATCCTACATAAACCTGAGCAGTCTGAGGATTTATCAGACACAGGTGAGGAGGATGAAGACCTTTTCTAAAAACTCTAATATCTCAAAACTATGAAAGAATGATGATTTTTTTTCAGCACAAATGGGCACAAACCATACCGGTTTCATGTTGGGGGATGGTGACACCATCATCTGTAGAAAAATGAATTGCTATTATCTTTATTTGAGCTGATTGCTGTTGGGGGAGGGGGGACTTCATTAAGCTGAATTCTGTAGACAAGACGGCAGGGAGATACATATTGTGTGTACCAATGCTGTATTTACCCCTAGTAGTACCCCACATACAGTTGTGGACCACTAGCGTGAAAGATTGTAAAATTAAAATACACGTGTTCATCTGGTTACAAAAAGTCTTTTCCAGATTTAAATACACTATTATTTTTTCACATGTTACTCACTCACAGTAAGCAGTACAAATCTGACAGGTTTTGGACTAGTCCATTTCCTCATGGGGATTCTCAGCACTTACCTCCATCTAAAGAAGCTGGGAATGCCTATTCCCTTGCACACTATTCTGGCAGTTGGACTGAGCAACCACTGTTCAGTAAGTGCTTTTGAAAATAAAGAAAATCCAGAGAATCTCCCATGAGGGGATGGACTGGTCCATATCCTGTCAGGTCTGTCAGATTTTTACTACCTATTGTAAAGGGGCCCATACACGCTGAGATTGACACCCAATGTGGAAAACAGATGAATCCCTCCCTGATCTGAAGCTGATCATCAGAGAGGGATTAAATCCTCCATACACTGCACACAGATTTTCCAAAGATTTCATCATGAAATCTATTGGATATCTAATTGATACAGTGCAGTAGGCCTACAGTGCAGCGCAATGGGCTATCAATGTACCAGCACTTCCTCACTGCGTCTGATCCACCAAAAGCTTCCGTCAGGTCCGATCATAATTCCCATCGATTTTTGTAGCAAATTGATCAAAATTACAATCCATGTGGCTCATACAGCCGGCTTAAAGAGAATGTGAACTCAGAATGTGCTATCTGCTCTAAGAGATAAGGAAAAACCTCTCTTTGTTACAGCTGATACAAATCCTGCAATAAACCTGCAGTGTGTCTACTTCATGCTTTAAAGAGAGTCTGAAGCGAGAATAGATCTCGCTTCAGACCTCATAGCTAGCAGGGGCATGTGTGTCCCTGCTAAAACGCTGCTATCCCGCGGCTTAACGGGGGTCCCGGATCCCCCAAATCCCCTCCGTAATGCGGGGGAGCGTTTCCGCATTGGGGCAGGGCTAACCGCCGCAGCCCTGCCCCACGCGCGTCTGTCAGATGCGTATCTCCGCCTCTCCCCCGCCCATCTCAGTCTTCCTTCACTGAGAGGGGCGGGGGAGAGGCGGCGATGCACGTCTGATAGACGCGCTGGGAGGCAGGGCTGCAGCCGTTAGCCCTGCCTCCAGGAAGAGAAATTTAGCGACCAAGCCTGCGACCAACTTTTGTGGTTGTGGGTTGGGGGTGAAGGGACCCCCGTTAAGCCGCGGGATAGCGGCGTTTTAGCAGGGGCACACATGCCCCTGCTATATATGAGAGCTGAAGCGAGATTTAGTCTCGCTTCAGTGTCTCTTTAATCAAAGCAGACATAGGGTTAACATCCCGTGCTTTCAAATGAGCTTATCTGCCTTGGCAGTCATGTGACACAGGGGAGGGCCCACTCAGAGCCGTTTTGGGGGGCTGGAGGGGGTCGCAGCATGAGGAAAAGCCATGCTGCACATTGGGGGCCCTCACCTTGGGCTCTCCCCTCTGCGCTCCCCTCCAGCATCAATAAGCGTGTGTGCAGGTGGCGGGCAGCAGCAGATATACATACCTTCCTGCGTTCCAACACGGATGTCTCTCCCTCTAGTGTCTGATGCTACTTCCTGTTTATACAGCCCCCCCCCCTCCCCCTGCGGTTTCAGGGGCTGCAGCCCTTATTGTTACGCCCCGGGTTTGAAGACAGTCTTTCTCCAAAACCTACAAGCAGAGTAGAAGGAGAGGAGGCGGAGGGGGAACATACCCGGAGTCTGGAATGATCTGCAGATAGTCCTTCTCCTGGCTGTGAGGAACGAAGCGGATACAGGTGAGGGTTGCAAACTCCTGCATGGCTTTGTCAAACACCGACCTATCAGAATCACCTGCGGAGCGACAAGAGTCTGAAATCAGCCATCGCTTAGTAGAGACAATGCTAAACCCCCAATTCAAAAAAAAAGCCCCACCCACAACTGCAGCGCCCCCACTAAGCCAATGCCGTACAGTTCTAAACGCCTCTATAGAGTTGCTTCTACTCTCTCCCTGCCCCCCCCCCCTCAATCAGGCTCCCCACCCCCCTTAACCACCATCAGGCAAGCCTTTAAAGAGAACCTGTATCAAAAAATACATCCCCAGTGGGGTACTCACTCCCCAGGGTCCCAATGAGGCTTCCCCCTCCCCTGTAGCTGCAGGCAATCCAGCGCTGGCTCCCCCGGAGTGTCCCGGAATCCTCCCCTGACAAGCGCTGATGTATTTATCTTCCCTGGCTCCAGTGGGGGCGCTGTTGCTGCTTTCCGCACGGAGATATCTGATCTCCGTCGGGTCAACTTTACTAAGCAGGCGGGGGAGACTTGCAGGAGACTTGCGCCTGCGCAGTAGAGCTGCCTGACAGCGATCGGCTATTTCTGCCTATCTCCGAGGCAGAGAGCCGATACTGCGCCTGCGTTGGAGCCGGGAAGGTAAATATTTACATCCCCGCTGTTCAGGGAGCGTTATCTCTGCCGCCGTGGGACCGAGGAGGACGGGGGAAGCCTCAATAGGATCCGGAGGCTTCACCCACCCGAGGTGACTACCCCCCAGGGGAGGTTTTTCTCAATACAGGTTTTCTTTAAAGGGAACCTTAACTGAGAGGGATATGGATGTTTCCTTTTAAACTATACCAGTTGCCTGGCAGTCCTGCTGATCTCTCTGTCTGCAGTAGTGGCTGAATCACACACCTGAAGCATGCATGCAGCTAATCCAGTCTGACTTCAGTCAGAGCACCTGATCTGCTGTATGCTTGTTCTGGGGCTGTGGCTGTAAGTATTAGAGACACAGGATCAGCAGGAGAGTCAGGCAACTGGTATTATTTTAAAAGAAAAATCCATATCCTTCTCACTTTAGGTTCCCTTTAAAGCACACCTGCTCCTATTGGCCTCCCTTCCCCTATCAATGACCTGACCCCCACAGCTGAGCAACTATGCCTTGGCCCCTCCCTAGTGTGTCCCGACTCTTTAGATTGTAAGCCTTTGGGCAGAGTCCCCCCTACTCAATGTTGCACCTGCACCTAACCCATTAAATGATTAAAACAACCTGGACAACAAAATCTCCATTACAAGGACTTGATGAACCTAGCCTCGGACCTGAATGTTCCCCGGAGGTACGTGTATTCATGTATTTCATCTGTCACAATATTTATTGCCCAGCACTGCGTTATAAGTTGGTGGTTTATAAATAAAGTGAATAATAATAATACTTATTAACCTAACTGCTGGATAAACAGTTCAGTTTCCAAAAGCTTTGATTTTCCATTCCCAACTCCTGGCAGAGTATTTCACCCAGAGCCGGTCACCACACTCCCCCTGCAGCAGCCCTTGTGGGCGGAGTCACAATACTCACTATAGTCGGTGGAGAGGTCGTACGGCACGTTCACTAGTCCCGCCTGGTTCTTTGGCCATCTGCAGGAGTCTCCATCGCAGATTATGGCACTGCGTCCCGGTACCACGGCGATGTCGCCCTCACGCACCGGAACTGTAGCAACTGTGAACAAATCATGTATTTAGGATGATTTAGAGATGCTTGGGCCCCCAAATCTGCAGGAAGTCACGCAAAATTCCCTTTGCATGGAAGCTAAAATTATTATTATCATCAAGCAATGCAGGAGAGGAGAGGCCGACGTAGAAAGGCGTGGCCTAAACAGATAATTTAACTAGTGACCTCAGGCAGTATATCTACGTCATGCAGGACTTCATCTGAAGTCTGAGGGACGTAGATATTAGTCTATCGCCGCAAATGCCACTCTTGTCGGATCCCGTGTGCCGTTCTCATCGCCATCGGTTAGCGTACAGATCAATGAACAGGAATACAGTTCCCATTCAGTGTTCTAAGTCCCCGATATCAAAGAAAACCAGCATCAATAAGAGGCCGGCATTCAGTAGACAAAAATAAAAGTTAGCATATACTCGTTAAGGAAGGACATCTAGTGTCCAAAAAGTAAAATTACACCTTCCCAATAAAGAAAAATACATATAATATACATTAATCAACGCCTTGCCTTCCCTCTCATTGCTACCAAAATAAAAAAATTAATTTAAAAGAAAAGTGACATTTAAAAAAAAAACAAAAACACATAAATAGTTAACTTGGGGTCTAAACTTTTTTTAACGTGTGTCAAAAGTGTATATTTTTTTTTTTTTTTTTTTTTTTTGCAAATAAGGGCTTGTAATTAGTGGCGGATGCAAAACTAAAAAAATACACTTATTTTCAAATACAATATTGTTGCCATATATTGTGATATGGACATCATTTACACGGTGTAACAACTGGGAGAAATGGACAAATAAGATACGATGGGGTTTTATTACGGTAGTATATATTACTTTAAAACTAGAAAGCCTGAAAAATGAGATTTTTTTTTCTTATTTTTTTCATTAAAATGCATTCAGAATAAAATAATTCTTAGCAAAACATACCACTCAAACAAAGCCTAATTGGTGGTAAAAAAAAAAAAGATATTGATTGTTTCATTGTGATAAGTAGTGATAAAGTTATTGGTGAATAAATGGAAGGAGCGCTGAAAGGTGAAAATTGCTCTGGTCCTTAAGGGGAAAAACCCTTTAGTGGTGAAATAGTTAATAATGGAGGCGTGGTGGTAAATATCATGTTACGCCTGAGAGGCACAACACACATAACTGGCACCCCCTAAGCTGGTTTGCCCCGTCTCTGCCCTGCCCTCTGTGTTCATGTCTATGGGTACACCCACATTATGGGCTCGATTCACCAAGCGGTGCAAAGTGTTAGCACCGTGGTGAAAAGGCCCTTATCACGCCTAAACTCAGTTTAGGCATGATAAGAAGGGCTTCGCGCGAAGTTACCGCGCGTTCGCGCGTAGGCGCGTAAGTGCGCGCGCAGCACCCGACGCTTCGCGCGAAGCTCCCATTAAACCCTATGGGACTTTGCGCGCGCTCTCACGCGCGTACGCGCGAACGCGCGAACGCGCGTTCGCGCGGTAACTTTGCGCGAAGAGCAGGAAAAAGCGGTGATAACTCAGTGGTGAAAAGGTCATCACGCCTAAAGTCCTTTAGGCGTGATAACTGAGTTATCACCGCTTGGTGAATCGAGGCCAATGTATCACCTCTTTGCTCCGCCCCTCATCATCATCTTAGGTCTTCCAATATAAATGTAGCACATTGCCATTTTCACTGCAAACACCCCACATCTTATACCGTTTCTATAGCAACGTTTCATAATATGCTTTAATATCACTGTCATATATTTTTTGTATGTAATTTGTCTTAAATACATATGTATTGTATTTGTGCTTGAGTACTGAACACCTGGGGCTCGATTTACAAAGCTAAAGTTAAAGACTTTAGGCGTGATAACCATTTTTATCATGCCTAAACTCAGTTTAGGCATGATAAGTTTAGGCATGATAAGTTTAGGCATGATAAGTTTAGATAAGTTTAGATCGCGCGCAAAGTCCCGCACGCAAAGCAGCACCATTAAACTCTATGCGAAGTGCACCAGACTTTGCTAGCGCAAAACTTTTGATCAGCTGTGCACTGCGGTGCTAACGCAGTTGGTGCTTAAACTTATCATGCCTAAACTTATCACACCTAAACTTATCATGCCTAAACTTATCACACCTAAACTTATCACACCTAAACTTATCACGCCTAAACTTATCACACCTAAACTTATCACGCCTAAACTTATCACACCTAAACTTATCATGCCTAAACTGAGTTTAGGCGTGATAAAGGGCTTTTCACCAGCGTGCTAACTGCTAGCACCGCTTTGTGAATCAGGCCCCTCGTATTAAATGCTTTTAGGCACTATAATCGGCCTGAGGAAGCAGGCATTCATGCACAAAATGCATTGCCAGTGCATGATAAATCTCATTGTTATATGAATTTGTCTTCGTTGAGGTAAGCCATCATATTTCCTTCCTCTTTTTTGTTTTTAAAGTATTTTTATCAACCCCTCAGGCACCTCTTTCCCTGTTCTGCTTGTTCACACTTCGTAGGAGGGATGCACATTGTCCTTTCGAGGCTCTGCCACCATTAGGACCATTGGTTCTTTCACACATTCTGTACACTCTGGTCACCCCAGTGGAGTGGAGTCGGGTTTATACATCTCCGCCTGCTTATAGTCATTGGTTGCTCCGCTTGCAACCCCCTTTGTGAGTACCAACCTTCTTCGTTTTAGATGACTCTCCTTTGTGGGACTTATTGGGGGAAGCAGGAAATATGGGCGCATGAGGCAAGTGGGCAAAAAGGGCGCTGCCATTCACTCCCATAATAAATATCGATTGATGGGCGCCGAACAGGGAAAAAGGGGCGCACAGAGATTATTAACGTTTTCAAACTGCGATTAGGCACCACCAGGGAAGATTTAGGGTTAGGCACCACCAGGGGAGATTTAGGGTTAGGCACCACCAGGGGGGGATTTAGGGTTAGGCACCACCAGGGAAGATTTAGGGTTAGGCACCACCAGGGAAGATTTAGGGTTAGGCACCACCAGGGGAGATTTAGGGTTAGGCACCACCAGGGGGGATTTAGGGTTAGGCACCACCAGGGAAGATTTAGGGTTAGGCACCACCAGGGAAGATTTAGGGTTAGGCACCACCAGGGGAGATTTAGGGTTAGGCACCACCAGGGGGGATTTAGGGTTAGGCACTACCAGGGGGGATTTAGGGTTAGGCACCACCGGGGGGGGGAGGGTTAGGGTTAGGCACCACTGGGGGGTGGTTAGGGTTAGGCACCAACAGGGGGGATTTAGGGTTAGGCACAACTAGGGGGGTCTTAGGGTTAGGCACAACTAGGGGGGGTCTTAGGATTAGGCACCACCAGGGGGGTCTTAGGATTAGGCACCACCAGGGGGGGTCTTAGGGTTAGGCACAACTAGGGGGGTCTTAGGATTAGGCACCACCAGGGGGTTTTAGGATTAGGCACCACCAGGGGGGTCTTAGGGTTAGGCACAACTGGGGGGGGGGGTCTTAGGGTTAGGGATAGTTAGAGGGAGGGTTCTGTGTGAGAGAAGGCCAGGGTTAGGTTTAGTTGTAGTAAAATGTTAGTAATATTTACTAATGTTTTTTTACAGTTATTACGAACGTATTTTTTTTTCATTGTTATTAACAATATGTTCAGATTTCATTACATGAAGAAACGATAAATGAAGGATATACACAATATTATACAATTATAATGATTATACATACTGTATATTATTGTTTTTTAACAAACGTAATTATAAGTTTCACTTTCGAAACAGGGAAGATTATCGTATTCACAATTTGCGATTTCATACACATTATTAAAGGTTTTTTAACTTGTAAAACATTATTGTAAACGAAATACAACACAATATTTTTATAAACGATATTACCGATTATCGTTTACACCCGGCGCCCTTTTCTCCTGACGCCTTTTTTGCATACACGCCTTATCGGGGCTCCCATTGTCTCTGTGTGAGAATCTGCTCAGCTGCCTGTGCAGACAGGCAGCGTTTTGATCACTGTTCACGTCTGCATTCTGCGGGTCTCTTTAAGAGAGACATTTTGTCAGTTCTGCAGCTTGCTCCTGAGGAATTTGCATACATTCGTTATGCAAATCCCCTACCTGCCTCCTGTGATGACTGGCAATATAAAGGTTGGGATTACCCATAGTCCTTTGCTGGTCATTCCTTCAGGGTTTGTAGTTTACACTCCTTGTGAGTGTCAGCCATGCTACTTCTCGTTGAAGATTAGTTTAGAGTAATTCGTGGGACTGCGCTAGGCAGATTCCCTAGTTTAGTTAGGATTGTATTATTTGTATTGCCTGTTCTGTCTGTCTGTGGGGTGCTAACCAGAGCAGCGGTTGCTACTGGTAGGCCCTTCTGTTCTGTCTCCTGGGATCGCGCTAGCCACTTTTCGCTAGCGCTGTGGATCCTTCTGTTCTGTCTCCTGGGATCGCGCTAGCCACTTTTCGCTAGCGCTGTGGATCCTTCTGTTCTGCTACTCTGTCTTCCTGTATCGCACTAACCGGTAACCGCTAGCGGTAGCGGCTGTGGATCTTTCTGATCTGTGTTTCTGCTTGGATCACACTTGCTCTGACGGAAGAGCGGTGGATCCTTTCTGCCCAGTTCCTGTTTCACGTGTGTCTGTCTTGTCTGATTCGAACGCTTGCTGTAGGCTCGGTGAGGTAACCGTTAAGCAAGCGCTCGCGTTCTCTGTTTCGTGTTTGTCTGTCTTTGGTTAGTTAGGCGTGCTTGTCTCTGTTGTGCGTAACACGCGGAGACCGCGCACGAACGCGAGCACTGTTGCGAATGAGTGCGGTGTTCGCGTTCAGCTAGCATTTGTTATTTTCTTTATCTTTCTCTTTGTATGATTTGCTGTGCCTTTGCTACCCTTGTGCTCTGTCCTGCTCAGTCTTGTGTCGCTGTTGGCAATCGCCATTCTTGCGATTGCGTTTCCTACTTCGTTTCCGCCGTTGTGTGTTCGCCGTCGCTGGGTGGCGACTAGTTTGGTGGGCACACATTGGTTCTGTCCTTTTGCTCTGTTCCCTGTGGGCTATCCAGCCCTGCCTGATTGTACCTTGTCCCGGATCTGTACAATTCCCATTTGGCATCTGTGGCTGTGCAGCGGCTGTGTTCGCCTGCACTCCACAGCGCCATCTGCCGGTGGGAATTGCCCTCTGCGGGTGCATAGCACCTAGCCTGGGTGTCTGCAATAATACGCTTGTGGAGGAAATCCGCCGCGTCAGCGCACGTCTGGTGCCCTGACCACGGAGACGATTCCACAATCGTTACAGAATGACCAGCCCAACCAAAATTCCCAGGGCAGAGGGAACCTTTGATTTGCTTCAGATATCATTACCTGAGACAAAAGCGTATGTGGATCCTATTATAGGTAGGATCGCACACTATATTAAGGCAGTTAAAAAATCTGTTCTCGTTCCTGATCCCCACCCATATGGAGATTATCTAGACACCGGGTTGTTTGAACCACCATTTGCCTCATGGGAGATTGGGGCCTTGTTGGAAGAGTTTGATTTCGATTGGAAAGCCTTTTGCGATTTTTATATCGCAAAGAGCGCGGATGACCTGAATGATTGTCTCGACTCTATGCACCTTTTGATCGATTCTGATGAATGTGATGAGTGTGATGTGGATCTGGTGATTTATGTGTGGCAGACTATTTTGGACGAATTGCACACACACCAACCAATTATTTCCAATAAAGAGACACCATTGTCACATGATTTTTCCTGTCTTTCTGGGGTAAAGCAAGTGAGTTTGGACACTGTGCGACCTGAAATGAATGGGTGTGCCTCGTTTGTGGACACCTGTGTGAATTCTGATGAAGTTTCTTCTGTTTGTTTGGAGGTTGAATCTGTGCGATCTGATGCCTGTTTCTCAGATGTTCCTGCCGATTGTGATCGGCGTGAGTGTGTCAGTTTTGTCAATGATATGTGGGATCCCTTGTCTTGTAAAAACAGATTTTTTTCTCCCAGTACTACTTTAAGATCCTCCATCTATGATCTTGCTATGGGGAAAATTCCCAAACTATGCAGTTTCAAGAGTAAGGGTAATGTGATTAATAAAGTTTCTCATGTTGTTGTCACAACTCCTTCTTCTAATATTGTTCAGTATGTATGCTCAGACCTAGTCAGGTGTGAATGGGAGCCCCCGTTCCAGAAAAAGCAGCTCGAATCGCTGGTGTACGAATTGGAGATCTCTGAATCCCGGTCTTCGAAATGTCCACTTTCACAATCGACTGCGATCTTGGATTCGCAAATTTCGCGTTCTGACTCCTCGGATTCGACATTGTTAGCCGAGTCCAAGAGTGAGACAGCGCCTTGGGTTTGCGAACATGATACTGAAGCACCTTTGCTCTGTCCAGAGAAGATGTCTCTGAGCCTGCCCTGCATCATGAATAAAGAAATTATGTCCACTCGCATTGACATTTGCGAGTCTGATTCTGAAGAAAGTATTGACTCTCCACCCTGTACTCTGGATGAGTCAATATTGCCTTGTACAATATCTCCTGCAGTGTCCCTAGAGGCTCGTCTAGGTATTGCTGCTATTTTCACCTGTTTTTCTGCAGTTTTGGAATTGCAAGCTAGTTTGACTGCTACGCACAGGGGCGTAGCAATAGGGGTTGCAGAGGTAGCGACCGCATCGGGGCCCTTGGGCCAGAGGGGCCCCGAAGAGCCCTCCGTCAACTACAGTATTAGCTCTCTATTGGTCCTGTGCTCATAATAATCACTTCTATAGATACTTTGAATAGTGGTAATCATTAACATACTGTTCACCATCCCCTTCTTGCACCTCTGACACTGTAGTTGCCCTTGGCAGGTTTTGGTGCGCAGTATCAATTGTTACGTATAGAGTGCTTGGGGGGCCCCATGTAAAACTTGCATCGGGGCCCACTGCTCCTTAGCTACGCCACTGGCTACGCAGAATTCTGGGTGCAGTGAGATTAAAGTTAGGGAGTCAGTGTGTGGTCCAGTGAATATGCCTGTACATTCCCCTCATGATTATGAAATTCAATCTCAGTTTATGGTGGAACCTTCCTTGGGACATCTGCCCTGTCCACAAGATAAAGTTCCAGTTTTGCCCTGTAACATGGATAGTTCAGAATCCTTCCTAGAAAACTTGAAAAATGATGTTCCTGAGGTTTTGTTCGATGTTCTGGAGGTCTCTGAGTTCCTCCCAAAGGGTGCAGAACTTGTAGGAGATGTCTCCTGCCCCCCAAGTCCTTCTGAGGTGTTACCCTCTTCCGTAGGCATTGTTGCCTTGCTGGCTACCTTTTCAGCTCTGATGGAGCTTCACTCATATGTAGTCAATGATGATATTATTGTCACAGAAATTTCTGAATTTGTATCCGAGTCTTCTTTTGAAAGTCCAGTGCCTGTGACCTCCACTCATGATGATTCTCTGCCCGGTACTGGTTTTGGTCTTGTCGTGCCGGACTCTGAGGTTGGCAGTTCCCCAACATGTCCTGAGGTTTCTCCTGTGCTGGTGTACCCCAGTGTGCTCTGTGACCCAGAAAGCCCAAGTGTGCCTCGGTTACCAGCGTACTCAGATGCTTCCTCGGTGGAGACATGCTCTGATATGGCCTGCCTGCTTGCATGCCCAGAAGTGGTCCCTGAAAGTCTTGATCTTGGTGGGTGTCCTCGTAATTCTGAACCCGGAATTGTCATTGGTTCCATGGGGGTTCTTGGTAATTCTCCATGTGAGCCTGGTGATTGTTCTGCCCTCTTGGGATCTCTGTGGAGCTTCAAAAGGTTCTGGGAGATTCCGGGAGAAATTTTGCTTGGTACCCTGGATAAGATCAACGGTGGCTTTTGTGTTGTAAGGGACACTTCGAACAGGTATTGTGGCAGGTTTGGTATTTTCGGACGCTCCTTGGAAGGTGGTGGGTATTGTCTGGAGGGTGTCGATGGCTTCTTCTCAGGTGTTCACAGTCCTGATGGGTGTTATACCGAGACTGGTAGTACTGATGGGCATGTTTCGGTGGCTTCTGTTTCCGATGAGGTCGGTTTCGGGTGGACTGACTCTGGAATTGGACCTTGTCGGGCTACCCCGACCTTCATGAGTCTTCTGTTAGAGTGGTTTGGAGATATCAGTTTTGAGGGTCGTCTGGAATCCGACCCTAGAAGGGGGGGTACTGTGAGAATCTGCTCAGCTGCCTGTGCAGACAGGCAGCGTTTTGATCACTGTTCACGTCTGCATTCTGCGGGTCTCTTTAAGAGAGACATTTTGTCAGTTCTGCAGCTTGCTCCTGAGGAATTTGCATACATTCGTTATGCAAATCCCCTACCTGCCTCCTGTGATGACTGGCAATATAAAGGTTGGGTTTACCCATAGTCCTTTGCTGGTCATTCCTTCAGGGTTTGTAGTTTACACTCCTTGTGAGTGTCAGCCATGCTACTTCTCGTTGAAAATTAGTTTAGAGTAATTCGTGGGACTGCGCTAGGCAGATTCCCTAGTTTAGTTAGGATTGTATTATTTGTATTGCCTGTTCTGTCTGTCTGTGGGGTGCTAACCAGAGCAGCGGTTGCTACTGGTAGGCCCTTCTGTTCTGTCTCCTGGGATCGCGCTAGCCACTTTTCGCTAGCGCTGTGGATCCTTCTGTTCTGTCTCCTGGGATCGCGCTAGCCACTTTTCGCTAGCGCTGTGGATCCTTCTGTTCTGTCTCCTGGGATCGCGCTAGCCACTTTTCGCTAGCGCTGTGGATCCTTCTGTTCTGCTACTCTGTCTTCCTGTATCGCACTAACCGCTAGCGGTAGCGGCTGTGGATCTTTCTGATCTGTGTTTCTGCTTGGATCACACTTGCTCTGACGGAAGAGCGGTGGATCCTTTCTGCCCAGTTCCTGTTTCACGTGTGTCTGTCTTGTCTGATTCGAACGCTTGCTGTAGGCTCGGTGAGGTAACCGTTAAGCAAGCGCTCGCGTTCTCTGTTTCGTGTTTGTCTGTCTTTGGTTAGTTAGGCGTGCTTGTCTCTGTTGTGCGTAACACGCGGAGACCGCGCACGGACGCGTGCACTGTTGCGAATGAGTGCGGTGTTCGCGTTCAGCTAGCGTTTATTATTCTCTTTATCTTTCTCTTTGTATGAGTTGCTGTGCCTTTGCTACCCTTGTGCTCTGTCCTGCTCAGTCTTGTGTCGCTATTGGCAATCGCCATTCTTGCGATTGCGTTTCCTACTTCGTTTCCGCCGTTGTGTGTTCGCCGTCGCTGGGTGGCGATTAATTTGGTGGGCACACATTGGTTCTGTCCCTTTTCTCTGTTCCCTGTGGGCTATCCAGCCCTGCCTGATTGTACCTTGTCCTGGATCTGTACAATTCCCATTTGGCATCTGTGGCTGTGCAGCGGCTGTGTTCGCCTGCACTCCACAGCGCCATCTGCCGGTGGGAATTGCCCTCTGCGGGTGCATAGCACCTAGCCTGGGTGTCTGCAATAATACGCTTGTGGAGGAAATCCGCCGCGTCAGCGCACGTCTGGTGCGCTGACCACGGAGACGATTCCACAATCGTTACACTCTGCTTTTTACTTTCAGGGAGTCCAGCCATCCTCCATACCTATAATGAGATCAGTGTGATCAGGTGATGAATGTGTAAGGACCTGATTGGCTGATCGTGATCATGTGGTGCTTCTGTATGCTGTGCAGGAAGTAATCACAGCCAATCACAGGCCTAGGAATCTATCACCTGATCAAACCAGTCACATGTTTCTCCACAGGTTCAGGTGCACACGAGTTACTTTACTTACAGGTCCACTTGGGTTGTATCTCTCAGCACACAGCCATTGTTGTTTCTGTTACATTAAAAGAGAACTCCGGAATACCTCAAATGATGGTTAGAAAAAATCCAAAAGGTCAAGGTCACACAATTCTGTTTTTGTTGCTTTGACAAATGGACCTCACGGGGCCCCGAAACAAATCGTTGGTGTATGGAACGGAACTGTGTCACTATACTGGAAAAAAAACCTTGAACTTGGTTTTGGATTTTTTCTATATTGGATACTGGCTCCAGCACCTCCATGTTGGTTTGCAATTCCTTATTGACTTGTCAAATGATGGTTAGGTACAGAATATGGGGGGTCAGAGTAAGGCCGAGATTGGGGTTCAGGCTTAAAGACAAAGCAGTGCAGGGGGACATGTTATAACTGCTGACTTCTGCTGGTATTCTGGCTCAGCGCTGTTCAGTGTACTCCTCTGACTGACAGAGAACTCAGGTCCTCCCTGTCCTCTTTACAACTCTTTACTCCTCATCACTGTTCGATTCGCCAGAACTTTCGCGAACCGCAATAGACTTCAATGGGGAGGCGAACTTTGAAAACTAGAAACATTTATGCTGGCTAGAAAAGTTATGGAAAAGATGTTTCAAGGGGTCTAACACCTGGAGGGGGGCATGGCGGAGTGGGATAGACGCCAAAAGTCCCGGGGAAAAATCCGGATTGGACGCAAAGCAGCATTTTAAGGGCAGAAATCACATTGAATGCTAAATTGCAGGACTAAAGTGCTTTAAAACATCTTGCATGCGTATACATCAATCAGGTAGTGTAATTAGAGTACTGCTTCACACTGACACACCAAACTCACTGTGTAACGCACCGCAAACAGCTGTTTGTGTAGTGACGGCCGTGCTGGACTGGTGCGCACAGTGGCCAGAGTGTAGGCCGTGGCGTTTTTCAAGCCCATATGGTCGCCGGGCTGTGGTAGCTCAATGACAGAACAACAGTGACTGTCCAGCTGATCAAATTTGGTCTGACCACAATGAGGCAATGACCTTATTATCTTTGGTCTGCCCTCCCCCCCCCCCAGTCCCCCCGAGACACTCATATAGCCGGCGGTCATTGCTTCATTGTGATACTCAAGCCCCTTCACCGTGGCAAGGTAATGATCACGAAGGGGAATTGGCACATGTACATGCCTTTTGTTTTGTTGTTGCGGCTGCAGAGCAGCCAGAAAAATTAGGCAGGCATGTACACTCACCAGAAAAATTATTATATCGGACGCTGCCAGCAGCAACCTTAAAATTTCAGGAATCCACCTGGAGTCCTGGACCCTGTTGGTGGTGACGGAGAAGGCAGTCAAGCGGCCTGCGAGCAGAGGTGGTGTGTGGGGAGCGACTTAGTCTTCGGGCAGGTAGTCACACGGCGTGCAGGCAAAGATGCTGTGTGTGAGGACTAACTTAGTCTTCGGGCAAGCCTAAGCGTGCTTTGCAGACCAGGCATCCGCGGTCAGCTGGACCCTTGACCCAATGCTGTGTGCCAGAGAAGTCACCACTTGCCTTTCAACATCACAGTACAGTTTAGGTATCGCCTTTTTTTAGAAAAAATTGCGGCCTGGTATCTTACACTGCGGTGTGTGGCTTTGCTTTTGTGTGCTGCTTTTCCTCAGGTGATCATCCCATTGCAGTTTGTGCTTTGTAATCATGTGCCTTCGTAAGGTAGTGGTCCCTATGCGGATCTTGGTCTTTCCACGGCTCAATTTTCGGTGGCAGAGAGTGCAGATGGCATTGCTCTCATCTGAGGCAGACACACAAACAAATTTCCACACCGCTGAGCCCTGGGGTGATGGCACTTTGGTGTTGGCGGCCGACTGAGTGTTAAGTGGGGTGCCAGAATCAGGGCAGGAGGAGGAAGATATGTCACGCTTCTGTGTGGAAGCTGAAGAAGATGAGGTGTTCTGTGTTAAATAGTCAACTACGTCCTGACAATATTGGGGGTTGATGGCACGTGCCTTCTTCTGAACACTGTACTTTGGTCGAGGGCCGCACGAAATCACGACAGCGCGACCTCGAACAGACCTGCCAGGTGGCCTGTCTCTGCCTTTTGTTTTGTCCATATTGGGGGGGATGAAGTGAAAGGTATGCACTGACTTGACAAATACAATGTGCAGTCACACAGGTGCAATTAACAGGTATGCACAGAGTGGTATATCACACATGCACTCACGTAGGTAGGTGGGTGTACTGAACACAATAGGTAGGTATACGCAGTACTGGGTATTACAATGTGCACCTGTCACACACACAGGTAGTCACTGAATGTGCTGAATGTGCTGAGCCTGGCAGTGGCACACACACAGTATGAATTAGCAAGGCTGTCTATGCAACACAAGTGTCAGTGGGACACACACAAAAAAAAAATAGATCACAAGAACAAGATTAGCTCTCAAAAGATCTGTTGAGGGGTGCTATTTTAGCAATAAGAATCAGCCAGGAGCAAGCTAACAAGCCTACAAGAGCCTAACTAAGCTTTCCCTATAAGAGTCTGCAGCAGCTTTCCCTTCTCTAATTACTGCAGGCACACGAGTGAGTATAATGGCCGGCGGTGCCTGCCTTTTATAAGGGGGAGTGGCTCCAGGAGGGAGTGTAGCCTGATTGGCTACAATGTGCCTGCTGACTGTGATGTAGAGGGTCAAAGTTGACCCTCATGATGCACTATGGGGACGAATCAAACTTCCGGTAAAGTTTGCGGTTCTCCGCGATCGCGAACCCCGGAAGTTCGCTGGGAACCGTTCGCCGGTGAACCATTCGGGCCATCTCTATTCATCACTGCCCTTCCCTCCTCATCACTGCTCTTCCCTCCTTATCACTCCTCATCACTTCCCTTCCCTCCTCATCACTGCCCTTCCCTCCTTATCACTCCTCATCACTGCCCTTCCCTCCTCATCACTGCCCTTCCCTCCTCATCACTGCTCTTCCCTCTTTAACACTCCTCATCACTTCCCTTCCCTCCTCATCACTGCCCCTCCCTTCTTATCACTCCTCATCACTGTTCATCACTGCCCTTCTCTCCTCATCACTGCTCTTCCCTCCTTATCACTCCTTATCACTGCTCTTCCCTTCTTATCACTCCTCATCACTTCCCTTTCCTCCTCATCACTGCCCCTCCCTTCTTATCACTCCTCATCACTGTTCATCACTGCCCTTCCCTCCTCATCACTGCTCTTCCCTCCTTATCACTCCTTATCACTGCTCTTCCCTTCTTATCACTCCTCATCACTTCCCTTCCCTCCTCATCACTGCCCCTCCCTTCTTATCACTCCTCATCACTGTTCGTCACTGCCCTTCCCTCCTCATCACTGCCCTTCCCTCCTCATCACTGCTTTTGCTTTCTTATCAATCCTCATCACTGTTCATCACTGCCCCTCCCTCCTTATCACTGCCCTTCCCTTCTTATCACTCCTCATCACTGTTCATCACTGCCCTTCCCTCTTCGTCACTGCTCTTCCCTACTTATCACTCCTCATCACTGCCCCTCCCTCCTTATCACTCCTCATCACTGCCCCTCCCTCCTTATCACTCCTCATCACTGCTCTTCCCTCCTTATCACTCCTCATCACTGCTCTTCCCTCCTTATCACTCCTCATCACTGCCCCTCCCTCCTTATCACTCCTCATCACTGCTCTTCCCTCCTTATCACTCCTCATCACTGCCCCTCCCTCCTTATCACTCCTCATCACTGCTCTTCCCTCCTTATCACTGCTCTTCCCTCCTTATCACTCCTCATCACTGCCCCTCCCTCCTTATCACTCCTCATCACTGCTCTTCCCTCCTTATCACTCCTTATCACTGCTCTTCCCTTCTTATCACTCCTCACCACTGTTCATCACTGCCCTTCCCTCCTCATCACTGCTCTTCTCTCCTCATCACTGCTCCTCCCTCCTCCTCACTCCTCACTGCTCTTCCCTCCTCTCCCCTCCTCTAGACTTTGCTGCTCTTCTCCTGCTCATCACCCCAGTGAAGTTACTGGGTGAGAATCGTCGCCATGTTTACCTTTGTTGCTTTCGGTGATGAGATTGAAAAAATGAGGCTGTTCTTCCTGTGGAGTTTGTTGCACATTCTTTTCAGCTACAAGAGAGAAAAATACAAAACTAAGACTTGTTACAGTGACTGTAGGGATTTTACTAAAACACATTCAAATATATATCACACACACACACACACACACACACACACACACACACACACACACACACACACGTACACACACACACACACACGTACACACACACACACACACACTGTGTACACACACACACACACACACTGTATACACACACACACACACACACACACTATGCACACACACACACACACACACACTGTATACACACACACACTTACACACACACACACACACACACACACACGTACACACACACGTGTACACACACACACACACACGTACACACACACGTACACACACACACACACTGTACACGTACACACACACACTGCACACACACACACACACACTGTACACACACACACACACACACACACTACACACACACACGCACACACACACACACACACTATACACACACACACACACACTATACACACACACACACGTACACACACACACACTATACACACACACGCACACACACACACACACTATACACACACACACACGCACACACACACACACGCACACACACACACACACACTATACACACACACACACACACACACACTATACACACACTATACACACACACACACACACACACACACACACTATACACACACACGCACACACACACACTATACACACACACACACACACACACACACACACACACACACACACACACACACACACACACACACACACACACACTGTATATACACAGTGATTGGCTACAATGTGCCTGCTGACTGTGATGTAGAGGGTCAAAGCTGACCCTCATGATGCACTATGGGGACGAATCAAACTTCCGGTAAAGTTTGCGGTTCTCCGCGATCGCGAACCCCGGAAGTTCGCTGGGAACCGTTCGCCGGTGAACCATTCGGGCCATCTCTATTCATCACTGCCCTTCCCTCCTCATCACTGCCCTTCCCTCCTTATCACTCCACATCACTTCCCTTCCCTCCTCATCACTGCCCTTCCCTCCTTATCACTCCTCATCACTGCCCTTCCCTCCTCATCACTGCTCTTCCCTCCTTATCACTCCTCATCACTGCCCTTCCCTCCTCATCACTGCCCCTCCCTTCTTATCACTCCTCATCACTGTTCATCACTGCCCTTCCCTCCTCATCACTGCTCTTCCCTCCTTATCACTCCTTATCACTGCTCTTCCCTTCTTATCACTCCTCATCACTGCCCTTCCCTCCTCATCACTGCCCTTCCCTCCTTAT